>NC_139693.1:34216805-34411624 GCF_964106915.1 Podarcis gaigeae
TTTTGTTTGTTATGGTTTAAAAATCAATAAAAAATTATGTTTACAATGAATAACTCCAATAACCTATGAGCTATGCCATGCAGGGCCACCCAAGACGGACAGGTCATAGCCGAGAGTTTAGACTAAATGTGATCCACCTGGAGAAGAAACTGGCAAACCACTCCAGCATTTTGCCAAGAAAACTCCATGGACATAAAAAAGGAGAAGCTTTGAGAAGAAAGTGAGACTTTCCAAGGCATGCTTTGGTTCATGGGGTCATGGAGAGTCAAATACGACTAAGACGACTAAACAACAACAACCATCAGTATATTGCTGACACTCACCTCTCTCTCTCTCTCTTTTCTGTCAGTACTGAGAAAGCACAGTTCTTGAATCTGTGTCTAGAGATTCATACAAGCATACAACATTTTATCTGTATGCCATCTTCCCATAGTGAAAACATGCTGAATTTGCTGGTCCAGGGGGGAGGTTACCGTGGGGCGAGGTCCAGGACCTGAGTTGAGGGTCAGCAGACAGTCCACAACGGGCGAAGTGGGGTCCACAGTGAGAAGCCAGGCAAGGACAGGAACTCTGGGGGAACAGGACTGGATGCTGGCCAAAACAGCTCTTCGACGACGTTGCTCCTGCAACCTGGGACCGGGCTGACTGGCCTTTATCTTCTCTGAGGCCAGGGGCGGTCCCGGCCCCCAGGAGACCCACCTCTCCTGGCCTTAAGGCGAGCACTCCTCCTGGGAGAAACCAGTTCCCTTCGCCTCTCTGCCCTGAGCTTCTGCAGTTCAGGAGAGGCCGAAGGGTTACTGGGCCCAAGGGGAGACCTCAACCACCTCTGGAGCCAGAGTGGATTCACCTGGTGCCTGCTCCTGAGGATCCAGCACAGGTGTAGGTGCTTCAGAATCAAGGCCCTGCCCCAGCTCTGCCGGCCCTGGAGGCGGGGACTCCTGTGCAGGCTGGGATTCCTCCGGTTCAGCCTCTGAATCGGATTCCCAGGCCATCACACTCAAGGTGGCTTACAATAATCAATACCCCAATCCAAGAGACTGTTCAGCAGCCTCAGCTTTTGTAGCTGGAATCAAGTCAGTCAGTCAGTCAGTGATTGACTCTCATAGGCCAGGTGGAAAAAGGCTTACAAGGCAGGGAGCAGGTCTTGCAAGATTTGCAGCCAAGATGGTGGTGGAATCGATGTGGACCAACTAATTACGAGTGAATCCACTGTCCTAAAGGATCAGGTGGTTGATTATAGGAAATACACCTGTCCAAGACCCTGGAAAGTCTTACTAGATAATTCAGGGCCAAATAGAAACATAGGCTGGTATAAGGCAGTTTCCCATGGACCACTTGGTTCACCAAAGAAACAAATAATCCTTTTTCAAAGCAGCTCACATCAGAGGCCTGTTAACTTCTATCTTTCCCGATGCACTTAATTTCTTTTCAAAGTGGAGATTTTGAGTTTCCACATCTCCGTAGCTTTTTGGTTTCAATTTGAAAGCCATCTCCATTTGTAATTAAATCAGTAAATTGCTTGTACGCCATGTGCACCCAGGTATCTTTCTGACGGCGATAAGATATTCCCAGCTGTGGCATCTCAATAAAAATTGCCTTCATTTCCTGCCTTGCAATCCATTGTCCTCGGTTATCTTCATTAACATGGAGCAGAGCTTTTAATGCTAAGAAAAATGCCGCCTTTATCGGGTCCCTTCTTTAATCTCAAATTATTATTTTCTTTCTCACTGAAGCCATTAAATATACCATCCATTATGGGGACTCACAAGGGTGAATTAACTTCTTTATTTTTAGATTTATTGGCCATGCTTTTAAGGGATTGGCGGCTGGCAACTTCTAGCTGCAAACTACCAGCGAAAAGAAGCTTATCTCCATCACGTGTCCAGTTCTGGGTACCACAGTTTAAGAAGGATATTGACAAGCTGGAATGTGGGCAGAGAAGGGCAGCGAAGTGTCTGGAAACAAAGCCTGATGAGGAATGCTTGAGGGAGCTAAGTATGTTTAGCTTGGAGAAGAACAAGCTGAGTAGTGACACACTAGGCTTCTTCAAATATCTGAAAAGCCATCAAATGGGAGATGGAGCAAACTTTTTTCTGCTGCTCCAGAGGGTAGGATCTGATTCAAATTAGATTCAAATTACAAGAAAGGAGATTCCAACTAAGCATTAGGAAGAACTTTCTGATGCTAAGACCTACACTGGTACCTCAGGTTAAGAACTTAATTCATTCTGGAGGTCCGTTCTTAACCTGAAACTGTTCTTAACCTGAAGCACCACTTTAGCTAATGGGATTCCCACTGCCGTCGTGCCACCACCACACAATTTCTGTTCTCATCCTGAAGCAAAATTCTTAGCCTGAGGTTCTATTTCTGGGTTAGTGGAGTCTGTAACCTAAAGCATCTGTAACCCGAGGTACCACTGTATTTGACAGTGGAATGGATTACCTCAGAAGGTGGTGGACTTTCCTTCATAAGAGGTTTTTATAAAGTGGTTGGATATTTAAATCTAAGGAAAGCAAATGTTAGGAATGTAAAATTACGGAAGGGACATTCTTTCATATGTGGTGGGATTGTAAAATTATGATTGTAAAATCATAAAGAAATATTGGGAAATGATTTATAATGAAATGAATAAGTTGTTTATAATAACCTTTGTTAAAAAACAAACCCAGAAGCTTTCCTATTGGGTATTATAGGAGTGGATCTACCAAAATCACAAAATAATTTATTTATGTATTTACGGCTGCATGGACATTATTAGCACAATATTGGAAAGAAGAAGGTGTCCCAGGTAAAGAAGATTGGCAAGTTAAACTAATGGAATATGCTAAAATGGCAAAACTGACAATGAAACTAAGAGGAAGAGATGACAGTAAATTTAAGAATGAATGGAAGATGTTTATTGCATTGTACACGGTCAATACATTAGCAGGGTTTTAAAAATACTTGTAATTTTGTTATGAATTAGATAACAAGTAATTTAAACAAGATTTCAAACTGAGTCATGGACATGCAGTACATTGATAAATAATGGAACCAAGGAAGGGACTAGAGGGAAGTGTTATTTTGTTTTGTTTTTGTATTGTTTTTTATTATTGTTTTGTTAACTTTGGAAAATATATAAATATCCATCCTTTGGGGTCCCTTCCAGCTCTACAGTTCTATGCTTCTATTAAGTGGGATAAAGCCCTTTCCGAGGCTGGAGAGGAGAGGGTGTTGCGGGCAGGACCCTCCCACACTCGCGGGGGGCTTCCTTTGCCCCCGCGAGAATTGGGGGAATCCCTGGGCGTGCCTGCAACCCCGCTCGCCAATCGGCGGGCGAGGGGAGGCGCGGCCTGGGCTACTTAAGGCCGGGCACGCCCAGGGACCGCCCTCTTTTCCCCTCGCCCCAGCAGCTGAGCGGTTTGCCTGCTCCTTGGTGGATTTCGGCTCGGTCTTGGTGCATTGTTATTTGTGCTCCATATTTAAATCTGAATGGGTTTTTTTGACCATAACAAAAGATAACTTAAATAATGTTTAGGAGTAAGATGTACAGCTTAGATAGGGATGTCAGAGGAATTTGATTCATTTTGCATTTGAAGGTGAACTTACCCAATTCACACTTTCTGGAATAATATGAGAACAGAAACACAGCCATCCTGTAAAAGTCACATGTCTCTGAATATTGCAATGCTGTCCCTCAGCCAAGTAATGTGTAAATGCTTATACTAGGGTACAGTTTGCATAAGATGCATATGCTAGTGAAAACAGCACCCAAAAATTGCTCTGTGAAAATGTGCATATTTGGCAAAATGACAAGAAAATGTGTATATTAGGAAAAATATTGTACTAAAATGCTGGTGAATTTTCATGAGTACTTTAAAAAATTGCAAATTGATGTTGAATGTGGAGAATTGAACTAAAGAAAAATGGGAATCTGAAACTGATAGATTCACCCATCTCTAAGCTTAGATATGATGGCTTATAGAATGAAACCAGGAGAAGCACCAAAAGATATGAATAAATGTTGAGTTCTGTTCTTTTGTTCTTCTGCCAAGCAAGGAAACTTTTCTCTGTCTTGGCCTTCCTATTGGTTGGCCTCTGTCTCCCATGGACCCCTCCAATATCTGCAAGTCAAATGGCTGCATTCTCTCACTTTCTCAATGAGGGACTTTACAGGCAGCAAAATATCTCAATTTGTTCTGCTTTGGGTAGGCAGAAATTCACTGTTAAGCATGACGGTCAATGTTATTTAGTATCTGGCCAAAAATATTTAGTATTGCATTCCTGGAATTTAATGAAAAATTACACTTTGGATTGGGAAGGCTCTCCCCTTTCTGCTATCTTTCAAGAGAGCACCGGCTTTATTTAAAATGCAAATTGAAATCGATACGAAGTGTGGCGTTTGCTCAGCTTTAAATCTCAGTGTATTGCAACTAGGGTAGATTTCATTGCTGCTTTCCTGGAAAAAGCCAACGGTCATTAATGTAATTCTTTGTTATCTAGCTCTCCTCCAGATGCCCATTGGAGAAGTGTGTAGCTCACTGGTAGAGCGCAACTGCTCTGCATGCAGAAGGTCCAAAGTCTGATCCTCTGCATCTCAAGGTAGGGCTGGAATGGCCCCTACTCTGAATCTCTAGTGCAGGTCAGCCAATGAGATACCCTTCTCCGTTGGATTGCAATTCCCATAATCTCTGTTGGCTATGTGAGTCAACACCTGAAGGCTCTCAGGTTCACCGTCCCTGCCTTAGGGCTGTTTTGAAGGAGGGTTGCTGGGCCGTCTTTACCCGGGGGTGCAAGGGGTGTGGGGCACCCGGGTGCCAAATTCTGGGGGGTGCCAGGTGCCCGCCGCTGAAGCTGCCTAAGCTCTTAACCAGGCTTCCTCAACCTCAGCCCTCCAGGTGTTTTGAGACTACAGTTCCCATCATCCCTGACCACTGGTCCTGCTAGCTAGGGATCATGGGAGTTGTAGGCCAAAAACATCTGGAGGGCCGAGGTTGAGGAAGCCTGCTCTTAACTATCTCCCTTTTATGAAATAATAAATAATTTTGATCAAGCTAGAAAAACAAAATACATATATACCTCCATATTACCAAAATGCATACCTACTGTTTCACTAAAGGACTTTCGATTTTGTGCGCTCATTTACCAAGGATGTGCCATGTCAGTGGCGGCACTTGCCAGACTCAACAACGGCGCTTGTCATTCACAACGGCACCGTGCACACAAAATTAACTCTTACATCAAAATTATGTTACATGTGGTGGTGTTGTATACTTAAGTATAAATGTATTATAAATAAATGAGCAAATAAAAAAGTTTATTTTTCTTCCCTTCTTTCATAAACAAGAGGTAAGGTATGAGCGTGGTGTCTGACATACGCATAATAAAAGTTAATTTGGGGGCTAAACTAAATTTGGGGGTGCTGAGCGAATCTTTGCACCCCAGCGGCACATATAATAATAATAATTTATAATAATAATAATTTTTTATTAATACCCCGCCGTCCCCAGCCAAGGCCGGGCTCAGAGTGGCTTACAAGCAATAATAAAAACAAGATGAATGATTACAACTTAAAAACAAAAATAAAATACAACATTAAAATAATGGAACATTAAAATATTAAAATGTAGCCTCATCGCAGGAGGAGAAGCAAAAGGAAAAAAAAAAAAAAGAGAGAGGGAGGGAGGGAATCAAATTGGCTCCAAGCCAAAGGCCAGGCGGAACAACTCTGTCTTACAGGCCCTGCGGAAAGAAATCAGATCCTGCAGGGCCCTGGTCTCATGAGGCAGAGCGTTCCACCAGGCCGGAGCCAGAGTTGAAAAGGCCCTGGCTCTGGTTGAAGCCAATCTAACTTCTTTAGGGCCTGGGACCACTAGGGTGTTATTATTTATGGACCTTGAGGCTCTCCGTGGGGCATACCAGGAGAGGCGTTCCCGTAGGTACGAGGGTCCTAGGCCGTGAAGGGCTTTAAAGGTCAAAAGCAGCACCTTAAATCTGACCCTGTACTCCACCGGGAGCCAGTGCAGCTTGAAAAGCACTGGGTGAATATGCTCCCATGGCAGAGACCCCGTGAGGAGCCTCGCTGCAGCATTCTGTACCCGCTGGAGTTTCTGGGACAGCTTCAAGGGCAGCCCCGCATAGAGCGAATTACAGTAGTCAAGCCTGGAGATGACCGTCGCATGGATCACTGTGGCCAGGTCGGGGCGGGAAAGGTAAGGGACCAACTCCTTGATGCGGCGAAGGTGGAAAAATGTCGCCTTGGCTGTTGCTGTAACTTGCGCCTCCATGGAAAGGGAGGCATCAAGGATTACACCCAAACTCTTAACGGAAGGCAATGGCACTAATTGGGCCCCCGCAAGAGAAGGGAGTTGGTCCCTCATCCCCATGCCATCCCGACCTAGCCATAGGACCTCTGTCTTCGAAGGATTTAGTTTCATTCGGCTCCCACAAAACCACCCAGCCACAGCTTCCAAGCATCTGGTCAGTGTGTTCGGGGCCGAGTCAGTGTGGCCATCCATCAGCAGATAGAGCTGAGTGTCATCAGCATATTGGTGACAGCCCAGCCCATAGCTCCGGATAATCTGAGCAAGGGGGCGCATAAAGATGTTAAAAAGCATCGGGGAGAGAATTGCGCCCTGCGGCACTCCACACACCAAGGAGTGGTGCGATGACATTTCCCTCCCTAATGCCACCCTCTGTCCCCGACCAGAGATAAAAGAGCACAACCAGTTACGGGCTATGCCCTGTATCCCTACGTTTGCAAGACGGTAGTCCAGAAGATCATGATCGACCATGTCAAAGGCTGCTGACAAATCTAAAAGGATCAGCAGTCCTGACCCGCCTCGATCCAGTTGTCTACGGAGATCATCTGTTAGGGCAACCAGAGCCATCTCCGTCCCAAAACCAGGACGGAAATGGATCTAATGCCGATGTTTCCTCCAGAAACCTACCAAGCTGTTCAGCAACCGCTCTCTCAATTACCTTACACAGGTATGGAAGATTTGAAACTGGGCGGTAATTGGATAGGTCTAAGGGATCTAATGAAGTTTTTTTTAAGAGTGGACACACCACTGCTTCCTTCAATTCCCCTGGGAATGTCCCCGTGTCAAGGGACAAATTGATAATTTCAACCAGGGGGGTCCGCACAACATCTGGACACTCCCTAATCAGCCAAGACAGGCACGGATCAAGGAGGCAGGTGGTGGGCCTACCAACTTGGAGGAATCTATCCACATCAGTAGGGAGTATCCGATCGAAATGGTCCAACACTGGACCTGAAGTCAGTCGAGGGGCCTCCAGTTCAGTCACTGTATCTAAATTGGCAGGGAGGTCACGGCGGAGCAACAGGACTTTCTCCGCAAAAAAACTCGTGAATGCCTCACAGCTGTGGGTCGAATTTGTGCTTAAATTTGGTTGTCCTCCTAAGGACGTTATTGACCTAATTATTTTAAAAAGTTGTGCCGGGTGAGAGCTAGCGGATGCAATGGAAGCTGCAAAGTAAGATTTCTTAGCAGCTTTCATAGCCATCTCATAGGCTTTCATAAGCGTCCTATAAGATGTTCTTGCTATGCTAAAGACAGCACTGGAAGGTTGCAGAAGGAGATCTTCTGGGCTGAGATCCCCAATCCTCAGCAAAGCCCCGAGGAGCCTTTCCCTTGCTTGTGTTGCTTGCTCCCTCCAGCCCATGCAGACAGCACCAAGCAGCCCACCAGATACTGACTGAGATCACAAGGTACTGTGTCAGGGAGTAGTTAAATTAAGGAACTTGCTCCCACATGAGGCAATGATGGCCACGAACATGGATGGTTTTAGAAGAGGATTAGACAAATTTATTGAGGAGAGGGCTATCAACAGCTACTAGCAACAATGGCTATGTTCCACCCCCATGGTCAAATAATGCAGTAATGGCTCTGAATACCACTTGCTGGAGATCACATGAGGGGAGACCACTCATGTGCTCATGTTCTACTTCAGACATCTGATCAGCCTCTAAGAAAGCAGGATACTAGACTAGATGGGTCAATACAATGCTGCATTGTTTTTAACACTCGATTGGGAGCCGCCCAGAGTGGCTGGGGAAACTCAGCCAGATAGGCGGGGTATAAATAATAAATTATTATTATTATTACTGTATATTCCAGTGTAATAGGCAACTGGACGTATTGGACGACCCCCCAAATTGGCAGCTGCAATTTGGGGATTTGTCTTATAAGCCCAGTCGACTAATACGCTTGGCAGAATGCTGGCCGGTGCGGAGCTGAGCCTGCCGCTCGCTGCTACTGCTTTGGAAGCAGCAATGGGGGGTGGGGGTTAGGGTTTCTCCCGGCATGGAGCTGGGCCCGCCCCCCGCTGTTGCTACTTTGCAGCCACCGCAGAAGCAGTGGGGGGCGGGATCCACTCCGCGCCGCCCATACCCGGTGTATAAGACGAGCTCCAACTTTTTAACCTCTTTTCCAGGGTTAAAAAGTCATCTTATACACCGGAATCTACGGTATTATTATTATTATTATTGAAGAAGAAGAGTTTGGATTTGATATCCCGCTTTATCACTACTCGAAGGAGTCTCAAAGTGGCTAACAATCAACTTTCCTTTCCTCTCCCACAACAAACACTCTGTGAGGTGAGTGAGGCTGAGAGACTTCAGAGAAGTGGGACTAGCCCAAGGTCACCCAGCAGCTGCATGTGGAGGAGCGGCGACGCGAACCTGGTTCACCAGATTACGAGTCTACCACTCTTAACCACTACACCACACTGGCTCATCTTATGTTCTTAAGCTGCAATGTCCACCATCACCCTCCAAAAGTCATCAATGCCCACGCTTTTGAAAAAGAAGTGTAAAAAATTTATAAAGTGTACAGTACTCCCACTGGCAATCAAGGAAGGAAGAGGATGCAGATTGGGTGAAAAGAAAGAACCACATGACGCAAGGGAAAGGTTCCTGTGAACCCAGTCTAGGTGAAAGACAACATCAACTACTCCCACCAATTATTACCTGCCCCCTTCAAACCCTTCCTACCTCCCTAGCAGTAATAAATATCACTGAGAAACCCCAGCCCTAAAATCTACCAGGCTAACCATAACTATGCAACTTGAGTGTGGAAAGTGATCTCTACTTCCCTGCAAGCAACACGCTAGGGAATGGGATCCCAGCAGAAGAGGAGTTTGGATTTGATATCCCGCTTTATCACTACCCCAAGGAGTCTCAAAGCGGCTAACATTCTCCTTTCCCTTCCTCCCCCACAACAAACACTCTGTGAGGTGAGTGGGGCTGAGAGACTTCAGAAAAGTGTGACTAGCCCAAGGTCACCCAGCAGCTGCATGTGGAGGAGCGGAGACGCGAACCCAGTTCACCAGATTACGAGTCTACCGCTCTTGACCACTACACCAAATATTTTATTTTATTTTGTTAACATATAAAACACATAAATATACATTTACACAATACACGTACACAACACACTATCTAATTTTCATACATAAAACATACCTACATTATTCTATATAATACCTACCTATACTATACATATCAACATACCTACCCCATACGGACACCCACCAAGTGACTTGACTTCCAGCCGTTCTTGTTACGCTGCTTTATTTTTCCAACTAGCTTAAATGCAACCAGCAGGATAGGATCCTTTGGTCTTTGGCTGGTGAGGATTCAGTCCTGCTGGCTCCAGGGGTCTGGGTCCCCAGCATGTTGCCTACAGAGAACACCCTGGTGAGACACCACCCAGAAGAATTGACTTTCCTGCTCTCTGCAGTTCATTCCAGGGAACCAAGCATATTTTCCCTCCAGACCATATGTTTAGTTAGGGGCCTTTTTTAATTTACAAGAACACTAATGTAACATTAGCCCTGCCCCTGAACTGATTTGGGGGTGGATATGGGTCAGCTGTTCCCCAGGTCAGCACTGGTCAGGGGTGATAGCTACTGCTGCTACATGAAGTATTAACAGGGGGAGGCATCACCCACTTTAATTGGAAGCTCACCTTGCTTTAAACTATAATACGACTGCTCCCCCGCCTTTTCCAGCTTGGCCATGTTTTCTGCTAACAAAAGGTTGTAATTAGCTCCTGCAATTACATCTGGGAGCACTTCCTAGCAAGAGAACAAAGGGAGAAGCATGGAGCAATTTATTTCTACATTAAAGCTATTAATTCTTTCAAAAACAAAATTCGAGGACTTAACAGAACACTAACGATGCACTCTTAATACAATTAAGGTGGCTTTTGTTCGCTCACCCACTAATTTTTGGACACGGTCTGAGCACCATCCATCTTTATCCAAAAAGAGCAACGAGAACCTTAATTGTGCTGAAACAGCCAGTTTCGCACACCTGGCTGCACTTTCTCATTTTGCTCTCATGTAAAAGTAAGCTGAGATTGAGACTTCAGGCCCAAGTGCTATAGTGATCACTCGCCTCTCTGCTTTGCTCTCTGAGCCCACCTGCCCACCCCTTCCGAGCCATTGTCAGGAGCTGCTGGATCTGTGCACAATTCCTCCATAGGGTGAGCCCAGAAATGCAGGTGGCAGCTTTTCAGGCAAGTTCCTTCAGGCCCTCGACTGACTCCATCCACCCAGGCTGGCCACTGGATCCTTGTGGGCAGGAAGGAGCATAAAAGGGTTTCCTGCTCCAGCTGAGTCTTCCTTGAGCAACATGATTTGCCTTCCTGCATCATCACTTATTCTTTGCTCCTGTCTCCTGGCTTGCCCCATGGCTGCTGGTTCCCAGCTCCTGG
The DNA here is from genome assembly GCF_964106915.1 of Podarcis gaigeae. Lineage (NCBI taxonomy): Eukaryota > Metazoa > Chordata > Lepidosauria > Squamata > Lacertidae > Podarcis > Podarcis gaigeae. The sequence goes on from NC_139693.1 coordinate 34,227,527, forward strand.
CTTACTGAAATTCCTGGTTATGTCCCGGCCTTGATGTCTCTATTAATTGTGCAGAGTGTCTGCATTACCTAAATTCTGAGTAAAGTCTTCCTCAGTCCCCAGTGCAGCAAGGAGGGATTTCCTCCAACTTCAACCAAATGCTGGCTTTTCTTATAATAAGCTACACTCCTTATAAAAGCCTAGAGCTAATGACCTAAAGTGGAGCCAAAATAGTTTAGGCTGCTTCTATCCACTGCAGGTACAAGTTGAGTCTTGTGGTTGCTGTGCAACCCTAATAAATGGCAAACTGTTTGTGTGTGTGTGTGTGTGTGTGTGTGTGAGAGAGAGAGAGAGAGAGAGAGAGAGAGAGAGAGAGAGAGCGCAGGGCCGGATTTAGGTTTGATGAGGCCCTAAGCTACTGAAGGTAATGGGGCCCAGCTTGTCCTTTGTGTGTTCAGACCCAGAGACCTCCCCCCTAAATAAAAACACATTTGACTCAATTTTTAGTTTGGTTTTTGGCAGAATTTAGGCCACAACTTTATTGATTACAGAAAGTGAGTGGTTGCATAGGCTCTGGTTTGACTAGCTCCCTGCACCTTGCAGGTAGCCCTGACCCAGAGCTCTATCATAGGTCAGTCAAGGATGAACACCTGAGGTAGGTAGAAAGCCCGGGCACAGGCTATGTCCACTCCCCAGATGCTCCCCTGGACTCAGGTATGGGCACAACCCGCTCTTGGGGGTTGACCAAACCAAGTTGAGTTCCCGGCTTCCTTTAACGGAATACCCTTCACATAGGGATGGCAAGATCGTCCCCCCATCCCTATCACCTGAACCAGTGGCTATCTGCAAACTTACAAGTTGTGACGATTTGCTACACGGCAGGTAGCAACAGCCAATCAGCCAAGTGGAGAAAATTCCTTCTGTGCCCCTGTCCCAATGACAGACAGCACACGACGGCATGGCAAGGTCAATCTCAAAATGCCCTGAATATAGGGAGAGGTAGGCAGGTGTTCCGATGCACAAGCCAAAAGAGAAAGCTCTGGGTCACGTGCATAGGTATTTAAAGGTCCTACAATCCATTGATCCAGCACCCCATTGGCCAGATTAAACCCAGCAACGAGGGACCTACCAGTCGGGTGTTGTGGCTGTCCAATAAACCCACCCACAACAAGAAGGTCAGTCTTCCTCTTTTAGGGAGGACACGCTTTGTCAACAACAAATTGTCACTTTTTTGTGTGTTGAATATATGCTATATGGATATTTATGTACCTAATAGGTATTTAAAGTCATTTGCACATAACAAAATACGCATTTTATCAAAGTAATTGTTGAACTGAAATACAATTAAGAAGAAGTATATTAATAGTGAAATAATTATTAAGCTCTAACTTAAAATGTAGGCACCCTATATATAGAAATGAGCAAACCAGTGATATTTTGGGGAGCAGGCTAGCAGACGGGGCCCATTACTTACATCATAGGAGCCTACATAACACGAAACACTGTTGCTGTATGTAGGTTTTTTTAAATCTTATATTTTGGAAATGTACATCCAGTTTTTTCCTTTAAATTTTTTTGGGGCCCCCAAGAGAGTGGGGCCCTAAGCTATAGCTTGTTTAGCTTATGCGTAAATCCGGCACTGTGCGTGAGCATCTATGTGAAATTTCAGCTTACCAAGGGTTGTGTCCAATGTAAAGACACTTAGCAGTATACTTGCTGCACTGGCAGGACATTGTTGCAAGGGAAAACATAAGTACACAGCCAAAGATTGCTGTGCGATCCATTGTACCCCAAGCTTCTGCCAGCACAACTTGTTGTTTGTTGCCTGAATTCCACAACTTTAAAAGACTTCCCTCCACTAGCACATGGGCTCTTAGCCTAGCAAGTAGAGATTGTGGATATGATATTCTACAGGAAAAAATAAAAACAAAATCCTACCGGTATAGTTTTTACAGTCACAAGAATATATCCTTTCCCCATGAGGGAGATGAAAGTTTTACAGTGTAAGGACATCAGCTGGCCCTTTCCATGTGTTACCCCCCCCTCTTTCTACGAGATCAATAAAACATGAACTTTGATTAATGTTACTTACACAGATTGGGGAACACAGGTTCAGCCTGAAAATGTAAGCCATCCATTATCAGCCCTGCTGCTGTTAGGCATCTAATTTAATAATTGTATAAAATATATCTTTTAAATCGAGAGCCTGGGATTAGTGCTGTGCCGAAGTCCCCCCCCCCCGCTTTGCCCCCTCCCTGCCACAGCTCCCAGCCAATTAATGAGAAAAGAAACTGTGTTCAATAGCTATTAAGATTGGAGGCAAAATTTTGGTGAACTTCTCAAGAGTGGGGTGCTGGGTTTTTGTTGTGCTTCCTTATCTTCTTTTTGAGATACTGGTGGGGGGTGGAATTTCGCTTTCTTTCACTGTAGAAATTTTCTCTCCAGTGGTTGAATTCTTGCAGCCTTCCCCCATAGTCATTCTTCATGAGTGCTCCATGCAAACCTACCATATTTTTCGCTCTATAAGACACACCAGACCACAAGATGCACCTAGTTTTTGGAGGAGGAAAACAAGAAAAAATATGGGATCGCTGCGCAGTGAAAGCAGCAATCCCTCTTGCTGTTCTGCCTTCTGGGATAGCTGCGCAGCCTGCATTCGCTCCATAAGATGCACACACATTTCCCCTTACTTTTTAGGAGGGAAAAAGTGAGACTTATAGAGCAAAAAATACGGTAACTAATTTCCACTAAACAAAACAACACACAAACCAAAACACAGGTACAGTGGTACCTCGGGTTACAGATGCTTCAGGTTACAGATGCTTCAGGTTATGGACTCTGCTAACCCAGAAATAGTACTTTGGGTTAATAACTTTGCTTCAGGATGAGAACAGAAATCGCGCGGCGGCGGCCCGGCAGCAGCAGGAGGCCCCATTAGCTAAAGTGGTGCTTCAGGTTAAGAACAGTTTCAGGTTAAGAATGGACCTCCAGAACGAATTTAGTTCTTAACCTGAGGTACCACTGTACCCTTCAAAATGTGCACTTTTCCAAATTTTGCAATGCAGTTCCCCAACCCCTCACAAACATGTGTACAGAGATCCATTTATCTGGGGGAAGTGTGTAGAAAAATACATACAGTATATATCCATGCAAACAACATAGAAAAGTGTTATACTAGAGAAAATTGCTTGTAAAAATGTGTACATAGTGAGAAATGTACATTAAAATATTGATGAAATTTTCCGACAACATTTTTTAAAAATTGTAAGCAAACTGTGGCAAACTGAGATTAAGAAAGGGAAAACATGAAAGCAAAACTGACAACAGTCTATCCCAGGGGTCGGCAACCCGCGGCTCCGGAGCCGCATGTGGCTCTTTTACACCTTTGCCGCGGCTCCGGGGCGGAAACTAGCGAGGGGAGGAGGCGCATTGTGCGCCCCGACACTCCCCACTGTGGCGGGCGCTGTACTGGCTGTGACGTCGCATGGGGGTGGTGCGTGCGTTAGTCACGCACTGTCCCGACGTCACCTTCCCGCCCGCCTGCTACATTGTAAGGGGTATGTATGCTGGTCACTGTTTGGAAGGGGAGTGAAGAACACACACACACAAAAAGGTAGCTTGTTAATTTAACGTTTATTTCTATGAGGAGGAGTAATTCTGAGGGGAATAATAAAGAAATAATAAAAAAGTGACAAAAAAGTTATTTTTATAATGACGAGTTTTGTGGCTCCCAGTTTTTTTTTCTTCGGAAACGGGTCCAAGTGGCTCTTTTTGTCTTAAAGGTTGCAGACCCCTGGTCTATCCCTATGGTCCTCCTGAACTGTGGTTTTTCCTAGAACAAATTCTGAAAAATAATTCCAGAACTGGAATATGTGCTTCCAGTTCTTTTAATTCTAATGCATCTCTTCCCACAACAACTACATTTGTCTTGTGCAGATGTGCATTGATAAGCATTGCCTATGAGCTGTCCATGGTCCTTATTCTTCACATAGACCAGTTGTTTTCAACCAGTGTGTCATGGCACTCTGGGGTGCCTTGAATGATGGTCAGGGGTGATGTGGGCAACACTGGGCTCTGCCCCTCTTTCCCTCCCTTCTGTGATGCCCTCTCATGTCTCTGCCTACACAAAGCTTGCTTGTTGCAGCAGCCCTGGCTACAAGCTCCACAGGCAAATGGTGTCTCTAGGACTGGCCAGGGGGTGCTGGTTGCCAGGAACTGAGGCAGCCTCCGAGTAAGCAAGCATGTGGGTGAGGGAGCCCAGCCAGTCTGCCAGTCCTTGCTGTTGGGAACAGACAGACAAGTGGGAGGTTGGGCAGGCAGGCAGGCAGGCAGGCAGGCACTGAGCTGGTCTTTCTTGAGCTTACTGTGTGCAGCAGCAGCAGCAGCAGCAACAACAACAATAATGATAATGATAATAATAATTTGTTATTTGTACCCCACCCATCTGGCTGGGCTTCCCCAGCCACTCTGGGCAGCTTCCAACAAAGATTAAAAATACATTAAAATATCACACATTAAAAACTTCCCTGAACAGGGCTGCCTTCAGAAGTCTTCTAAATGTCAGGTAATTGTTTATCTCTTTGACATCTGATGGGATGGGGTTCCACAGGGCGGACGCCACTACCGAAAAGGCCCTCTGCCTGGTTCCCTGTAATCTCACTTCTCACAGTGAGGGAACCACCAGAAGGCCCTCAGCGCTGGACCTCAGTGTCCAGGCAGAATGATGGAGGTGGAGACACTCCTTCAGGTATACTAAGCCAAGGCCGTTTAGGGCTTTAAAGGTCAGCACCAACACTTGGAATTGTGCTCTGAAATGTACAGGGAGCCAGTGTAGGTCTTTCAGGTCATATGGTCTCAGTGGCTGCCCCCAGTCACCAGTCTAGCTGCCTCATTCTGGATTAGGTGTAGTTTCCTGCCTGGGACCTGAGTGCCTGGTGCTGAAGGGGAGCCTTTCCACCTTGCAGACCCAACAGTGCCCACTGCTGCCACTGCTACCTCCCAAGGTTGGGTGCTGGCCTCACGTTCATCATTGTCCATTGGGCCACTAAGACTGGGGACATCCTCTTCCCAGGCCCCTGTGTGGCAGTGCGAAGAGGCAGCTCTCTTTGGGGCAGGAGAGGGGCAACTCAGAGACAGAGGTGGCAGTTGACGCTGGCCAGAGGACTCCCAAAGAGAGGGGAGAGGAGAGGAGGCCGAAGGATCACCCCACAAGGGAGAGTGTTTGAAAAAGTGAGAGGCTGCTGGCTTTGCAGGCAAAAGGTGGCATTACTGGGCTCCTGTGGGTGCTGCAGAAAGAATGCAGTTGGCCAAGGGAGCCACAGACTCAAAAAAGGTTGAAACCCTTTTGCTCGGCTCTCCTGGTTTGCTCCATTTCCTCTGCAATGAGCGACATAGAATGAAACATCGCAACAAGTTGCCTCTGTTGTGTTGCTTCATTCTACATGGCTTTGTGGGATTCCCAGAGAACAATTATTGCTCTGTGACTGATAAATGTGCACATGATCTGTGCTGTGGCAGAGTGATGCAGAGCTCCCATGAAGTGCAATAGGACAGATTGGGTATCACAAAGACTTAGATGAAAAGCAAAAATTAAACCCTGCTGCACAAAGTGCACATAAAGCATGCATCTCCAGAGAAAAATATGTCTCACTCCCTAACTGCAATGGAAATGGCAAGTTGTGTAAGACAATTTACAGGACAAAAATTTTAAAAGAGGGAAAGGATTTGCTGAAATAGATAATAGACCTAGAATACAAAAAAGGGAGGTGTGAGGAGGTCAAGGAAATAAGCTAATGAAAGAATGGTAATGAGGAGATCTGATGCATTTTCTTTTTTGCGTTTTTGTTTTTGTTTAATGGGCTTTATTTCTCTGTTTTTCTTTTCTTTTCTTTTCCCCCTCTTTTTATATTGTGGTGTGTTGTTTTGTTTTTGCTTAATGTGGTATGTTTATTTTTTCTTTCTGTAATTCTTGAAACTTTAATAAATATTATTTTAAATTTTTTTTTAAAAAAGGAAATGGCAGGTTGTGTGTGGAGTGGGGTAGGAGATGGGTGCAGCTTTTCATATGCAAAACCTTTGCAAGGTTTATTTGTTTGTGGGGGGTTTGGTTCTTGCTTTTATTGTGTATTTTGTGCTTTTATTTTGTATTTTTATGTTGTGAGTTGCCCTGAGATCTACAGATGAAGAATGTAACAACAACAACAACAACAACAACAACAACAACAACACGCAAGGGAAATTTGTGGGGAGGGGCATGGGTAATTTCATTTCCAAGTGACAACTATTGCTGTCAATCAGAGGAGATGATTTGCCATGTTTCTCTACAATGGCTCATCAGAGATTCTTTAGCTGTGATTCCTGCATCGCAGGGGTTGGAGTAGATTACCCTTAGTGACCCAGCTCTGCGATTCTGTGATTCTAATAATGGTGGCTACTGAGTGGGATAGCTAAATATAAACAAGGCGTGTAAATAAATGGAGGAAAGCAAATCCCTTTTACTTTCAAATCAATACATAGCACAACGCCCCCTGGACTGATGTGGCTGCAATTTGGCAGGTTTTGTACCTAGAGGCACCTCTCTCACACCTAAAGCTTTCTGCCCAATTGTCCACAAAACGCCCTGGGAGATTAAGTGGTTCTTTTTTAATCCACCCCTATCTGTAATGGCTGCCCTTGTAGGGGAAAAAACACACCACACTGTAGGCTTTGTGTACACTTTGTGTGCAGTTTAATGCCGCAGGATTCTTTCTAGATGCAAGATGCACCACAGCAGGACTCAGTACTATTCTTATCAAATCAGATCGAAAAACAATTTGCTCAATTACTTCTCAGCATTTTCCTCATTAGTAGCTCTTTAGTTTAACGTCTTTAACAAGGCCTCTGGTCCCCTGAACGAAGACCAAGAGTTCTATAATATGGGTAGAACCTTCTTTTTTCCTTTTTTAGGACAAGTGGGTTATTTGTGGGGCATAGGAATTCGTCCCCCCCCATATAGTCCAGCCCCCCACAAGGTCTGAGCGACAGTGGACCGCCCCCCTGCTGAAAAAGTTTGTTGACCCCTGGCCTACAGGCTAGCCATTTGTTTTCCAGGGGCTGAGTAGGTTTTGTTTTGTTTTGTCTTGTCTCTGGGCCATTTCCTTTTCACCTACTCCACACTGTTGGGTGTTTGTCTGTTGGAGTGCCTTTCCTTCAGTTTGGCTAATTGGCATGTAAATCTGTGCATAATATTCCAGAAAGAATGCAGCACTGACTTGAGTTAGTGTTGGCCTGTGGGCATCAAGGTGAACATTGGCAAATGGGGCCATCATGTGCCTCTTGGGCTCTGATACCCAAGGTCTACACTTCAGGGAGGGATGAATCTTGGGAAACCTTGTTGCAACGCATACAGCATGAGGCTGTTAAGTTGCCCAGGTGATGGGGGTTGAAATCATTCCCATCTATTAACAAACACCTTGCCCATATTTAATTTGATTTGCTTACATTGGCTGGATCTGACTAATCAGTTAGTTCCATAGATCCTCAAGTTGTTATATTTAATAAATATAACCTAGTCATCCAATTTTCCACCTTTCCATTTCGACTCTCTGGCACCCTATCTGCATAACCTAGCAATTCTAAAATACAGATGTGCTTTTACTCTCGCAAGACTGAATGTATTGCCCTTGGCTGTTCTTGAGGGACAATTCCAACAGATTCCACATGAAAAATGGTTATGTCCATGTGGAGATGGCAGTACCGAATCAGTGGCACTTGTCCTTCTGGCTTGCACTCTTTATAAAGACTTGAGGAATGAGGCTATCACCCTTCTTTTATTGTCCATTCTGGGTCGCCCGGCCACTGCCACTGTGTCCTTTCTCTTGACAGATCAAGATGAGCAGGTGACAACAAAGGTTGCAAGGTTTTTAGCTGGGGCAATCAGAATGAGATCCACTATTTGACTACTAATTCAAAACCCTAAAATGTATTTTATATAACTGACTTTTTATTTCTATTCTTTGTATATTGTACTGTTGTTTCATTGCTATGGCTGATGCAATTAAAGATTCATTCATTCATAACCTAGTCATCCATGTCTGGTTGTCTCGATTCTTCTTCTTAGTGTACTGGCAATGGCAGAAACCAAAGAAGCTGTGCTCTTTCGATGCTATCATTTGTTAGTATCCACCATGCAGATAGTGGCTAAGCAGACCCCGAGTTTCCTGTCTTACACTCATAGAACTTAAGAGTTATCTAGTAAAACCGATTGGTAGGACATTCAGGAAAGACAACGGAGAATACTCCTTCACAAGCATTTAATTAACATATGGAATTTACAGCCACAAGGTGCAACACTGACCATCAACTGAGATGGCCTTAAAAGAGGATAGATAAATTTATGATCTACCAGCAGTTATGCCAGAGGTTGCCAGTGATCAAACCGAATTGTGTGCAGCTGCCCCATGTGGCAAGCCACTGAGCTCAGCTTTGCAGTGTCCAGTTCAGCAACTTCTCATCCTGGGGTCCTGGACTGGCTCTGCCCACCCACTCTGGTGACTGGATCCCACTAGACAGCAGGGACCATAAGAAGCTTTCTGTTGTTAAAACCAGGAATGGGGGGGGCAGTTAAACGACTCCCCCAAAAAATCCCAAGTCCCCCCCTCCACAGCCTCTAACTAAGGCCAGGACAATGACCGTTGACACAGGCACCATGCATGCACAACAGTAAAGAGGCTCAGAAAAACTGTAGCAATAAGCAGATACCATGTACCATACCGTTTCCTCTGACTATCCAATATAGAACCAAATAATCACCAAAATTCAATGGTTTAATGTTGCTGTAGAAAAAATATATCATGGGAAATGGGGAGAGTTCACGCAACCCCATGCTTTGCGTTCCTACCCTTTGTGTGTTTGAGTCTTGTTGCAGCAAATAAAGATCAGGTCTTCTGGCCACTGTTTGCTTCTTTAACTTGGCTGGAGACTCCTTCTTTTGCTGACCGGAGAGATCCACAGGGAGTGGCACCCCGGCGAGCTGGGCAGCGGAGTAAATCCACATCCCAGGATTTCTCCTTATCCCTGTTTTTGTTGAGCCTTGCTCAAGCAGCAACATCTTTCAGGGCTGTAGTGTGTTCTTGTATCTTTTGATATATCTTATGGTTCTGATTTCTGTCTTGTTCCCGTATCCTTTGCTTCTGCGTCTGACTGCAGACTTTATCCCACAGCTCCTGGTTCCTGGCTCAGTCCTCTCAGGTTATGAGATAGGATGGCTCTGTGAAAGATTCAGACTCAGAGGCCATATGCCACGCAATACCAGTTGCTGGAGTTCAGCAATGGGGAAGGGCTATTGGTTGGGGGATTCCCACAGGTTTCCAGTTGGCCCTTGGGGAAAAGAAAACACTGTGATAAGTGGGCCTTTGGTCTGAACCAGCAGGGCTCTTACTGCGTTCTTCAAACTAATCTTTACTCTGTAACTTTTCTTGAGAAGCAGCATGGAATCTCTCTTTCTCTCTTTTTGGCCGGCTATATCCATAGCAACTCCCTGCCCTGCAAGATGTATTCCATGGTGATTTTGATATACAGTTGTGTGTGTGTCTCTCTGTTTGCTTGATGTCCCTCTGCAAATAATCTATTTTTAAAATTGCATAGCCGCAATGTGAAGGATGCCATGGAGCTGTTTGCACCAAAATTCTCAGCAATTAAGATGAAATAAACCTGACAGCGTGGAATTAAACATGACAATAAGGAAGTGGGGGAAATCCTGGAGAGCTCAAGCACAGTGATGGAAGGATGCTGAAAATCCATTCTGCAAGGATCAATGTGTTCACCATGAATGAGGGCTATAAAAACCAATGACGTGCAAATTGCCCTGCCAGAACAACATATAATTCCTTCTGGAATATATATCAGGTGCATGGATTGTCTCCTGTCTGTTTGAAATAACACAATCATGTCTTCAGCGGCAGTACACAAGTTCTTTTTTTAAAAACCCCCACAAAAAACCAAACCAGGACTGCATTCATTTTCACCCACAATTGCCTTGTTTGTCCCAGGGCCTCCTTTGTTGAAACTGCACTCGTCTGGTGCCTTCTTCGTAAGCTAATCTTTCATTTTCAAGTGAGCATTGATTTTTGAGACCCACTCTGCACCCTTTAAAATGTGTCTCTCCCTGTTGCTATTTGGTGTGAAGGAAACACCAGTGGGAGCCAAGATTCTACCCGCCTGCAAAGCGGAATGCTCTCGCACAGCATTATGGGTGGTTTTTTTTTAGGGGGCGGAGAGGGAGGGCATTTGGCAGCTAACATAGAATTGGTTACCTCCACTGGCCCTTGCCATTTCCCTCTTAACCAGGGGTCAGCAAACTTTTTCAGCTGGGGGCTGGTCCACTGTCCCTCAGAGCTTGGGGGGGGGCTGCACTATATTAAAAAAAAATGAACAAATTCCTATGCCCCACAAATAACCAAGAGATGCATTTTAAATAAAAGGACACATTTGACTCATGTGAAAACACCAGGCAGGCCCCACAAATAACCCAGAGATGCATTTTAAATAAAAGGGCACATTCTACTTGTGTTAAAAACACGCTGATTCCCGGACCGTCTGTGGGCCGGATTGAGAAGGTGATTGGGCTGGATCCGGCCCCTGGGCCTTAGTTTGCCTACCCATGCTCTTAACAATGCCTTGGAACAACACTGCATTGGAGAATTCCTGTTGATGGGGAGAATCTAACATAAGAATCTAACATTTCTTACTTTCTAAATCCTTTGCATAATTACATTTAAGCCAACAAACCTCATACATTAACATAGATAGCTTTTTAGAAGAAAAGGCCTTTGCAAAGTAAAACTCTTCAGTTTACACTCCCCTTTCCCGGCCAGCTGCTTTTCCCATTAGCTCTTGCCCTTTAACCTTAGGAAAATGTGGCTAAAGTCTGATGGGAGGCACATGGTATTATTTTCTGTTAAACAATAGATCTTACTATTTACCAACTCTTAATTAGTGTTTTTGCAGCTTGATTGTATTCTGTAATATGTAGGGTCAGTGTAACCTTTGCTCCCAGCCTGTATTTCCCTTTTATGACTTTGAGAATTTTGTCTCCTGCTATAAATCAGGGGGGCCCTGTTCAGGAAGATAAACATCTGCCAAAGTCCTTAGCCAGCTGGTTTTCTGCCTGGCATGAAACATTTGCAAATCTTTAAGCTCATTTTAAAATACAGGCCTTGATCAGATGCCTCAACTCATCCCTATGAACTGACTACTATGGCAAACTGTTGTTCCAAAGGGTTTTGTACAAAACTCAGATATAAAGAAAGAACACTGGAGATTGCAATTCCACTTCCAGAAAAAGTGCAGCTTATTCCAGAGCATAATGAGCCAGAAGCTGTACGCTGGCTCCCTCAGCCAGTAAAGCGAGATGAGCGCTGCAGCCATAGAGTCATCCGTGACTGGACCTAATGGTCAGGATCCCTTTACCTTTACCTTTTTACATTTTTTAAACAGATTTTTCTTTTTGTCACCCGCTGTAGAAAAAGAACCTTGTAATTTTAGAAGTAAATAGATCCAATGGATTGAATTTATGAAAATTGGATATAATGGATGTTATTAAACTACGATTTCCCTAAAGTAGGCCTAGATTAGGATCCCACTGCTATTCCAGGGGTAATTTGCTGACAAAGTGCCACCTTGTGCCAAAACACAATCTGTAGGATTCATTGTGTGTCTTCTGCTTTCTGACAAAAGACCTCTTCTCCATTTTACCATGGCTTCTTGTAAATCTAATTGGGATTGTCCCTCTATAAGGATAAAGGAGGTTGATCCTGAGGGTGGAGAAATTCAAGAGAGTCATTTGCACACAACCCTCATTCATGTTGCAACGCCAGCATGAAGGATGAAATTCAGATAAGAAGGAATTCACGGGTATCCTTCCTTTTCAGGCCCACTGCTGGGTGTGCCTCATACTTTCCCCTGTTTCTTCTTCACCCCCAACTTGCCTACTCATTTTTCTTTTCTACACAGGGTGGTGGGCTATAACAAGAAAGCTGGCTGCTTCTCTGAGAAGCTTATAAAAGAATGCAGCTGTTCGGCATGGTGGAATTTCTAAGCAATAATATTGCTACTGCAATGTAAGCTGATTACTGAACATGTTTGCAAATAAAGCCATCAGAAATGGCATAGCGGGGGGCCCCTTTTGAAATTCTAGACTTCAGAGTCCAACAAATGCATTCCTTGTGTATTGATGTTTTTAGAGTCGGCTACACTATCTGAGTAAGCCTGCAGAGCATCACACAATCTTGTCAACGTAAGCAGATAAAAGTCAGAAGGCTCTTCTCAGGACTGCCACTGGCTTCTGAAGTTTTGGTGTTACATTAAGAAAGCTGTTTCTAGTACCCAAATCCTGTCTGCAAGCTTGTTAAATAAGCTGTTTCACTTTGTATTGAATATCAGAATGTTTTTATTTATTTAAAGGAATATATTGTGACATAACAGGCACTGGAGAGCAGGCAACGGGAACACACACACACACACACACACACACACACACACACACACAGACAAGCAAGCAAGCAAGCAAGCAAGCAAACAAACACACACACACATATTGTTCGAAATATGTAAGCATTGATATTCTGTAAAACATATGGATTGCGGCAGATCAGTGTTCACATACATTGGTAATGTAGTGGAGTGAAGAAATGCAAACAAGGAACTGAATGCTAGGGCTAACTGCACCTATGCCAAATGCAGAAATGTTAGAAGTTATCCTAGTTAAACTGGAAGGCAGGGGCAGTGAAAATCAGGTATCAGCAACTTCTGGGATCCGTGGACACCTGCCGCATGTGATGGACCACGGAATTACAGGTGGCACATTCTTGGAAAAGTACTGTCAAGCTGTGAACTGACTCTGCATAGACTGGCCATTGGTTCCTCCTGGGTAGGAAGATGTCAGGGGTCAGCTCTGCCCAGACCTGGAGCCTGATGGTCTCCTCAGAGGAGGAACAGGGGGGAAAGGGTGTTACAGCAGTTTTCCAAACTGCCCGTGAACTTCTGACCCTTTGTCTCTTGCAGAAGGGCTGTGGCTCAGCAGTATGCATGCAAAAGACCCCAGGTTGAGTCCCTGGCATCTTCAGGTGGGGTTGGGAGAGACCCTGGTCTGAAATCTTGGACAGCAGCTGCCAGACAGTGTAGACTATATGAAGCTAGCTGGACAGATAGTTCTGACTCGCTATAAAACAGCCTCCTATATTCTCATGGCAGCAGAAATATGGCAGCAGAAATCTTCTCACCCTCTTCTGATGTGTGGCAGCCACTGCCGCTAAGCGCAGCAGACTAATATCCTGTTTCTCCCACTGGGCATGCTTTCAGCTTCTATCCAGGTTCCACGGTAGGTAATTTCCTCGGTCTGTTTGCCTTTTTTATATCCTTGAGAAAGCCGAGAGAGAAATATTTTTTCCTCCCTGTAATTGCATTGATAAACTGTGTTTATGTGGCTGCAGATAACGAGTGTCACAGCTGTTTTTAGGAGTCACAGAAACTGCAGAGATTGTCCTATTTATTTGAAACCCCACAAATTTCAAGACACAGCTTTCCTCCCTCCCTCAGCTCCCTATTTTATGGCATGCCAATAATCTCAGAGAGATGCATTTATTTGCTATTATAAAGCAGGGTTGATAAGGTAAAGTAAAGAGAATGGGAGAATACACTCGCAAAGGGAATATCAAGGACATTATCGGAAGGAGAAAGCAGGCCCTTGTTTCTTTTCTCACTTTATCGACTTGCTGGATCTAATGCGATAGTTAATGTTTAAAAACTAACTGTATAGTTTTGTTGCCTTCAAATGCATCCTATGAATACAGATTGCCATGTCCAACCTGCTGCAAGGAATGGGAAACATAAGGACATGAGAAGATCCTGCAGGTTCAGGCCAACGGCTCATCTAGTCCAACATCCCATTCTCACAATGGCCACCCAGATGCCTTTAGGAAACCTTGCAAGCAGTATTCAAGCACAAGAGCTCTTTCCCCTCCTGTGGTTTCCAGGAACTGGCATTCAGAAGTATTACAACCTCAGACCATGGAGGCAGAGAGCACGGTCATCATAACTAGTAGCCTTTGATATCATTTGCCTCCAGGAATCTGTCAGATCCTCTTTTGAAGGCTGCCAAGTTGGTGGCCATCACTGCCTCCCCATAGCTGAACTATGTGCTGTGTGAAGAAGTACCTTCCCACTGGCTGGTTCTCATTGAGACCAGGAAGACAGAAAGCAGGGAGCCAATGGCAGATGGACTCCAAATGAATGACGGGCAGAGTCACCTACTTCCAGTTTTGCCACCATCCTCCAGCCTGCTGACTTCTATAAAGGCAAAACTGAGATGAAGGAGAAGACTAATAGCCAGTGCCAGCCCTTGAACTGGATGCAGGTAGGAAGGCCGTCAGGGATATCCTGATATCTGGGAGCCTTCAGTTATACAGTGGTACCTTGGGTTACAGATGCTTCAGGTTACAGACGTTTCAGGTTACAGACTCCGCTAACCCAGAAATAGTACCTCGGGTTAAAAACTTTACTTCAGGATTAGAACAGAAATTGCGCGGCAGTGGGAGGCCTCATTAGCTAAAGTGTACCTCAGGTTAAGAACAGTTTCAGGTTAAGAACAGACCTCCAGAATGAATTAAGTTCTTAACCCAAGGTACCACTGTACAGTGATAAATCATGAGCACAGGTAGATCTACTATGAAACTAATGGAGCTTAACCTTCAGGGCTCATAATCCCAGACGGCCTCCACAACTGACTTTAGTTTACACTGCTTAAATTTTTTAGGTCTAGTAGACCCAGTTTGAGTCACACGACTCAGATTGAATAAATCCCAAAGTTTGAGAGTCAGTAGCATAGATGTTGTAAAGGTGGCATGTCAATGTTACTCAAAAACTATAAAGAATAGGATTTTTTTATTCACACCAGTGACTTGGGCATGTGAGATAATACAGTACCACTATTTTAATCAGGATCTGAGATGTAGTAGTTAATTTTTTTTAAAGCAATCTGTCATGGAACAACCCCATTGTAGAAGATAATGGTGGTTACCCAGACCTCATTGCTGGTTGCGAATGGGCTCCCATAACTGTTCTAGCTTCAGGTCCACCACTGATCATGAAACTCTATTGAGCTTCTCAGCTGACTACAGGAGCAGATGGCTGTGAATCATGATGATTATATCTTACCTCCAGCATCAGCGCTGGTAAGTCTCTAAATAATAATAGTTGTTGGGGAAACATGAGATTTCTATTGCACTCATGTCTTACTTGTGGAGCTCCCAGAGGCATCCACTTAGTCACAGTTGGACTAGATGAGCCTTTGGTCTGATCCTGCATAGCACTTCTTATGTTGCAAAATGACTCCAAGGAACTGGTGCTAGAGACGTGAGTTGGTGATATCATGGGCACCAGCCAATAGGCCCTTTGGTTAGCCAGCTTTTTCTTGGTACAACCTGATGGATCATTTACCCTGGAGTTTTCCCTGGTACAAATGAGCCACTTTGAAATTCTACTGGACCAAATTTACTGGAGTTTCTCCAAAGAGGAGGAAAAACATGTACCTCTTTCCCTTCCAGATCATCAGAGGCACTATCAAGCTGCTTTTGGAGCTCTTAGGATTTCGCAACAGTCTTCATTTCAGAGAGTTGGCTGGGCACTCATGATTCATCATATCTATTTGCTGAAAAGCGCTTTGGATTTTGCCAACATTTTGATAAAGAGGTTTGATGTGATACTTTCTCATCTGGCCTTCCCTTGTTGTCACACCTCTCTATATGTGGCGTATATTTCTTGACAGGATTGCAACAGAGTAAGCTTGAGAAAATTTTCAAATCATCTCTGGGGGGAGGGGAAGAAGGAGATGCTTTCAGAATACAATTCTTCACGAGGCATGTCATGGTAAGGTATTGGTTTTCCTTCCTGTTAAGGAAGAGGCATGCAAGGCACAGCCATAAACTCTAGCACATAAATCTCCAGGACTCTGAAGTTTGCTTAGTGTTCACAGGCTTTGCCATAGGAGTGTCTTAAAAAATAAATAAACAAATCTGAGTTCAAATGACCAGCCACTTTTTCTTCTTCTTAGCAGTGGAAGAAAACATGCTAAACTTTCAGAGAAGCTGTTAGACATTTGATCATTAAAGATATTAATGATTACAGATATTAGACATTAAAGATATTCATTACATTTTTATCCCACTCTTCCTCCAAGCATCCATTAGGAGCAACTAGGTTTCTACTTGGCTGTTCCCTATAGTGAGCCACTGAACTGCAGGTGGCAGTTTCTCAGTGAACTTCAAGGGGGCTGCAACTTAGGTGTAATTTACTTACATGATCACAACCTTAGGTGCATGGCAAATAAAGGAAGGAAAGATGGATGGATGGAAGGAAGGAAGGAAGGAAGGAAGGAAGGAAGGAAGGAAGGGGAAAACCTGTTACAGATAGGTAGCTGTGTTGGTCTGCCATAGTCAAAACAAAAAATTCCTTCCAGTAGCACCTTAAAGACCAACTAAGTTAGTTCTAGGTATGAGCTTTCGTGTGCATGCACACTTCTTCAGATACACCTGTGATGGAAAACCTGGAAAACCTGTGATGGAAAGGGCTTTTTAGGCCCTCCACCTTGTTTACCATCGTCTGGGAAGGTCTCCAGAGCCCTTGTTCATCCTCCTCAGAGGCTGGTAAGGAAGGGAGTGCCTCACTTACTGGTCTCTGGAAAAATCACATGAGAGCCCTGGGGGCACTCTTCTAACCTTCCCAGAGCCCTGTAAGCAAGACAGAGGGCTCTGGACAGGTAGAAGTGAGTGGATTTGGGGGTTTCCTGGCTTTACACATTTTTGCCCTTGTATGTGGACCCCTGGAACAGAACTCTTGCGTCAGAGGCAGGTCCGCTGTTCTTCCAGGCCCTGGATTGGCTCTGGCCACCCAGGCTGGCCACTGGATCCTCCTAGTCAGGAGGGAGTGTTGGAAGTCTTCTTGTTCCTAATAAGTAAAACTCATTTTACTACTTGAGTAACGTGGTCTGCCTGCACTCTGATGTGATCGTATATCCCATGATATTCTCCCGTGCTGACTTCTGACTTGTAAAAATGGATGGCTCACTGTGTTGCTAGTCCATACCAGTTTCGCATGTGTTCATTAATAAGTCCTGTCCTGTCTTGCTCAGGGCTGGCTCAATATATTTTGGTACCTGAGGCGAACCACACAATCGTTCCCCCACAATCACCACCAGGAAGAAGGGGCGAGAGAATATCATTGCAAACAAGTGGGGAGTGAAGGTCTATATCAGGAACGAGGGGAAAATCAAATCAAGCTTACCTGGTGGTTGAAGTGGCAATCAAAGGCCACTGCAGAGGGGAAAGTGCACCCCCCCCCCCGACAGAAGTCATAATACAGGCCAACCAAAACAGTTTCTGTGCCAAAACCAGGCTTGAAATGGATCTAGAAAATCAATTTCCTCCAAGAGTGCCTTTAGTGCCCTTCATGCAAATTAAACTAGACCTAATATCGCTGCCCCTGAAATTCCCATTCCTAAAGGACCACAGTTGAGTGGTAGAGAAACTCTATTGCATGCAGAGCATGGGTAGGCAAACTAAGGCCCGGGGGGCGGATCCGGCCCAATCACCTTCTAAATCCGGCCTGCGGACGGACCGGGAATCAGTGTGTTTTTACATGAGTAGAATGTGTTCTTTTATTTAAAATGCATCTCTGGATTATTTGTGGGGCCTGCCTGGTGTTTTTACATGAGTAGAATGTGTACTTCATTCATTCCAGAGGTCTGTTCTTAACCTGAAACTGTTCTTAACCTGAGGTACCGCTTTAGCTAATGGGGCCTGCTGCTGCCGTCATGCTGCCGCCACACAATTTCTGTTCTCAACCTGAAGCAAAGTTTTTAACCCGAGGTACTATTTCTGGGTTAGCAGAGTCTGTAACCTGAAGCATCTGTAACCTGAAGCATCTGTAACCCAAGGTACCACTGTATTTAAAATCCATCTCTGGGTGATTTGTGGGGCCTGCCTGGTGTTTTTATATGAGTAGAATGTGTACTTTTCTTTAAAATGCATCTCTGGGTTATTTGTGGGGCATAGGAATTCATTCTTTTTTTCTCTCCAAAATATAGTCCGCCCCCCCCCACAAGGTCTGAGGGACAGTGGACCGGCTCCCTGCTGAAAAAGCTTGCTGACCCCTGATGCAGAGGGTCCTAGGTTCAATCCCCGGCTGTGGGGGAGGAAGTCACCTTGTAGGGAAATCACTACAGCTCTTTGTCCTCTTCTTTGTGGCATGATGTATTCAATGAGAATGTAAGCTAAGCATCCACTAATTCCCCCAACGATATAATCCGCGGTTGTACTGAAAGATGTGAAAGCATGGGGATCATATCTAAGAAGCCCGCTTACTCATCTGCCATGCCACAATACTGCCTTTGAAAGCACCTGACAGGTGAGAAAATTAGAAGGAATGAACAATTAAGACACCATTAACTGCTTCATTATAGTGGGAGCGTGGGGTACTGCCTGATGGGCCTCTGATGTTGCCTCCGCGATGTGTTGTGTGAAGAAGAGCCATGTCAGGAAAAGGTAACAGATCTTTATGAATTGATGAGACTCTACAGGGTAGTGTTCCTCAATGGTGGTCCTTCAGATGCTATCGGGAAGGAATGTAGAGCAGGGCCAGAGGATGTGCTTTGCATGCAGAAGGTCTCAAGCTCAATGCCTGTCCTCTCCTGCTAGGCCTGGTAAAGACCCCCCTTCTCTGGAGAGTCGGTCGGTGTAGAAGACAATACTGTTAGGAGTTTAAGGGGTCTCTGTGTGTTGTCAGTCTAGATGATTCACTGAGTCCCTTCCAATTCTTGGGATTCTGTATCTGTGTGAGTAGAATGTATGAAGGCAAGCTTACCAAGCCAGTTCCTTTGGCTGACTCGATAATCTAAGCTGGCCATGCCATATTTCAAAAAGTAAAATTCCTGACACCCCCAAAGTTCCTGGCACAGCCTCCCACTGTTGGCCCCACAAGCCTCAAGCACTCTCCATCTCCAGCCCCACATGCTCTGTCCAGCTGCGCTCATTTCATTGTGGGAGGGGAACCCTCAAAGGCACTGGCTGCCTTTGGCCGGGAAGGCGACTGCTAGCAGCAGGAACGTCTCTGTCCCCTCCCCATCAGCTGTGGATTTCAACGAGGAAGACAGAAAATGCAGAAGATGAGGCACACTTAGCAGAGTTTTAGAAGTGAGAGCTGGACCATAAAGAAGGCTGATCGCCGAAGAATTGATGCTTTTGAATTATGGTGCTGGAGGAGACTCTTGAGAGGCCCATGGACTGCAAGAAGATCAAACCTCTCCATTCTGAAGGAAATCAGCCCTGAGTGCTCACTGGAAGGACAGATCCTGAAGCTGAGGCTCCAATACTTTGGCCACTTCATGAGAAGAGAAGACCCTGATGTTGGGAAAGATGGAGGGCACAAGGAGAAGGGGATGGCAGAGGATGAGATGGTTGGACAGTGTTCTCAAAGCTACCACCATGAGTTTGACCAAACTGTGGGGGGCAGTGGAAGACAGGAGTGCCTGGTGTGCTCTGGTCCATGGGGCCACGAAGAGTCGGACACGACTAAATGACTAAACAACAATAACCTCCTCTGGCGGAAGAGACCCACCAGCTTTCCCCTTGCAGGACTGGGGCAATGGCTGGTCAGCACGTCTGGATGGCTACTCTGCCCAGCTCTGGCAGGAAAAAAACCACCAACTTATAATATAGGTACTAATACCAATCATTCAAATACCGAATTATATAATGTAGGTGCCCCCCCCCCCCGCATGCTAGAATTGATGGTTTGATGGTTTTCTTTATTTTTGCATTCCAAAATCTTATTAATTTCAATTACATTCCGGTCATACTAATAATTCCTTATACAACAACTGCAGTATCAATAACTTCTATTCGTGTTGACACATTAAATGATTTATAAAGCTACAAGTGAGGCACTCAAACTATATCCTTGTTCTTCCTTTGTGTAGCAATTATTCTGTCCATGGTATTTCTTCCTGTCCTTGTAAAATGTTATGTTTATCAGTGGAGCTGATATCCCAACAATGGAACAACAATGAATTTGTGTTCTCAGGGTGGGGAGAGAGAAAATATCTTCTTTCCTTTTCCTTTTAATTTTTTTATTTAAAATTTTTATTTATAACAAATATACATTTCAACAATAATTCTAATATTTCTAACATCAACTTCCCTCTCCCTCTTTCTGTGGTTCCTTAAATTATTTTCACCATTCCCTGCATATTCCAAATTGACTTGACTTATTTTTTTGCTCCTCTGTTTAAATACATGTTTTAGAAACTACCGTACAAGATTTTACAGTAATCCTGCTAATGTCTTAATTTGTTTGCATTTCCTTTGTAAATATTCAATAAGCCATTGCCAATCCAAAGTTTGTTGTTTTGAGTTCTTACTTTTCTGGTAAGTTTCACCATTTCAGCATAGTGCATTAATTTCTGTAGCCATTCTTCTATCGTTGGACCTCCTTATTCTTTCCATTTTGGGGCAAATATCATTCTTGCAGCTGTAGGTGCATACATGAACAAATTTCTACATTGTTTAGGTAGCTCTGATCCCATAATTCCAAGAGAAAAAGCTTTTCACAGGACCAAGTAGGTCTGGACTGGCACCACTTCTTCTCTGTGTGGTTTTCTTCCTAGAATTTGTGAAGGCATTGCATAGCCAGTGCTTTTTTTCTAAAAAAATGTTTAGGAGTCATTTTGACTCAAGAAAATCAACATTTTATAGTTCAAATTGGGGGAAAATAAATACAGTATGTGGACAAAAGTACAAAGATTCACAAAATGTTTAGGGATATGAGTACCCCTGCGTACCCCCAGAAAAAAAGAGCACTGTACATAGCCGATGAAATTTAGTTATATGATGACATTACTTAGAGGTAGCAGAGCTAATTCAGAGTGAGCTCAGTTTGGCTTCTGTGCATCATTTGCTCACAGTCAAATGAGACTGCCAAGTAACCACAGAGTGTAAATGACATTTATGTCGAAGGAATTTCTCTATGAAACACACACACACACACACACACACACACACACACACACACACACAACTTACAAAACATACACCCAAATAATAGCTACTTTGGCATCATGCAAAATTAGTAGAGCAAAATCAGCACAGTCTGTGAGATGCCTGGGGAAAAGGTAAGTCCTTACCGGGTGCTGAAATAATAATAATAATAATAATAATAATAATAATAATAATAATAATAATAATAACAACAACAACAACTTAAACACCTCCCATTTGGCTGTGCCTCCCCAGTCACTCTGGGCAGCTCCCAACAGAATATTAAAAACACAATAAAATATCAGTCATTAAAAACTTCCCTAAACAGGGCTGCTTTCAGATGTCTTCTAAAAGTCAGATAGCTGTTTATTTCCTTGACATCTGATGGGAGGGCGTTCCACAGGGCAGGTGCCACTACTGAGAAGACCCTCTGCCCGGTTCCCTGTAACCTCACTTCTCGCAGTGAGGGGACTGCCAGAAGACCCTCAAAGCTCAACCTCAGTGAACGATGGGGGTGGAGACGCTCCTTCAGGTATTCTGGGCTGAGGCTGTTTAGGGCTTTAAAGGTCAGCTCCAACACTTTGAATTATGCTTGGAAACATACTGTCAGCGGAGATACCAGGCTAACTAGCTCTGGGGACGGAATTCCTCGGTTGGGGGCTCATCACTGTGATCACTCACTGAGCCTCCCTCAGAGGAAGGACCTAGCAAAGGGCATCAGAAGAAAATTGAAAGGTCCAGGTAGGCTGATATCATGCGAGGCATTTCAGGAGATATTGGGGTTTGTAAAAAGCATTACAGGTCAAAATCAGTACTTTGGATTTGGCTAGGAAGCACACAGATCCGAACTGAGCCTCCCTCTAGAAGGCTTGGAACTGAAAGGAGCCTCCCCTTGGAAATTTTTTACAAATTTTAGTATACACTGGTTATGACGACTGCTAATGACCCATGTTTGAAGCTGGAAATGTTGGAAGTCAAACAATTTTAGCTTTGAAGAACCGAGATGTGTTGTCAAGCTGTGGTACATGAGAGTAATGTATTTCTATCTTCAGGAATCTTTGCAAATGCCATCCTCTTGGGCGTGTGACTCATTCCTTGTGAGGCAGTGGTGTTTGTGTTCAACTCATCGCCTACTTCTTTCCCCTTCCCAATATTGTGCTTCACATCATTCCACCAGGCTCCGTAACTTAATTAAGCTGTAAATTATGTTTAGATAAAAACATGCCCGGGAGGGGGAGGGGAGGGAGGAAACCAACAGATAATAGCAAGTGTTTGCAAATAAAAAGCAAAAGAGCTCCCTTAAATCCAATGTAGGTGTACATTTTTAAATAAATAAATAAACGTACCTAGCAGTTTATCTGCCTGTTTCAATGGATCATCACTTTATGAATCCTCTTAGTATAAATTAAACAGGGGGTTCTGAATCAATGCGCCATTCATTATCAATCTGCACAGAAGCTCTCAGCCATAATTAACAGGAAAATTGAGGTTTCGGGAGGAAAACAATATTTAAAAAGCTGCTAACACAGACAGGCGTTATTCTGCATGCCTGGTGTGTCTTGTGTTAATTTTCATTTGGTATCAAAGGCACCTGAGGATTCACAATCAGCCCCCCTCCAAACCCCCTGGAAATATATCCTAATCAAAGAAGGATCTCCAGTGGCTTCATTTTAATCAGCGTAAGGCAGGGATGGGGAAACTTTGGCCTTCCCACCAGACCCAACAAGCATGGCCTAGGGTCAGAGATGATGAGGGTTTAAGCCAGGAGGGCCACAGGTTCCTCTTCCTCTGTGTAAAGGACTGAGGAGGTGGAGCTGTCTGAAATGAGACCACCAGTGCCCAACCTCCAGTGCCTTGTTCACTGGTCAGTCTATGCTGTTATATAAGGGATGGCTGCTTCTTAGCGGTAGCACTGGCCTGACAACACTCAGCTGACCTCACAAGCCAATGGGAGTGCACCAGGTCATGTCAGAGTCCTGATTTTGGCTGAATCAGCATGAACTTATTGGGAACAACCCATTGTATGACTGCTTTCCAGTTATTTGTTGTTGTTGTTTAGTTGTTTAGTCGTGTTTGACTCTTCATGACCCCATGGACCAGAGCACGCCATGCAGTCCTGTCTTCTACTGCCTCCCGCAGTTTGGTCAAACTCTCGAAGTTGGTAGCTTCGAGAACACTATCCAACCATCTGGTCCTCTGCCGTCCCCTTTTCCTTGTGCCCTCAAACTTTCCCAACATCAGGGTCTTTTCCAGGGAGTCTTCTCATGAGGTGGCCAAAGTCTTGGAGCCTTGGATCTGAGTGCAGTGAGCACTCAGGGCTGATTTCCTTCAGATAAGTTTGATCTTGCAGTCCATGGGCCTCTCAAGAGTCTCCTCCAGCACCATAATTCAAAAGCATCAATTCTTCGGTGATCAGCCTTCTTTATGGTCCAGCTCTCACTTCCATACATTACTACTGGGAAAACCATAGCTTTAACTATACGGACCTTTGTCGGCAAGGTGATGTCTCTGCTTTTTAAGATGCTGTCTAGGTTTGTCATCACTTTTCTCCCAAGAAGCAGGCATCTTTTAATTTCATGACTGCTGTCACCATCTGCAGTGATCATGGAGCCCAAGAAAGTAAAATCTCTCATTGCCTCCATTTCTTCCCCTTGTATGTGCCAGGAGGTGTTGGGACCAGTGGCCATGATCTTAATTTTTTTGACGTTGAGCTTCAGACCATATTTTGCGCTCTCCTCTTTCACCCTCATGAAGAAGTTCTTTAATTCCTCCTCGCAGTCATTGGTGGCTGCTGAAGTTTGAATCAATCCATAGTTCATGATCGAGAGGGCTTGATTTTTAATTGAGCTTGAAGAAATCTCCTTATGTATACTAATTTGGTGGAGTGTCTCCCTTCAGGAGAACCTGGGGGCAAAGGTCTGCTCCTATTGTGGCATGACTCATCGGGCTCCACCTGTGATAAATGCCACTTTTATAGTTTTAATGACATTTCGCTTCCATCTCCTGGGTTGTTCTGTTATTTTTGTTAAAACATAAAGGCTAACAAAAACTTTATTAATGCCAGCAGAGATGCATTTCTGACTCACTTCTGATGACAAGGATAGACTGTAGGGAACTAGCTTCCCATATTCCCAGTTAGAAGTCGCCAGAACTCAATTCTGACACTTCTCAGGTGGACGCCATTGCCATTATAAGAGAACAAGGTAGGCGTTCATGGTGAGTTCCGGCACCTCCTTTTTTAAAATAGAAAAATAGCACTGCATAGACTCATAGAATTGTAGAGTCAAAGGGGCCTCAAAAGTCATTAAGTCCAACCCCCTGCAATGCAGGAATCATAATTAAAAAATCCTTGACAGATGGCCTTCCAACCTCTGCTCAAAAACCTCCACTGAAGAAAGTCCACTACTTTCTGAGGCAGTCCATTCCACTGTCAAACAGCTCTTACTGTCAGAAAGTTATTCCTTATATTTAGTTGGAATCTCCTTTTTCCCCATTTGAATCCATTGGTTTGGGTCCCACCCTCTGAAGATGGTTATCAGATCACCTCTCCTTCTTCTCTTCTCCAGGCTAAATATACCCAACTCTTACTTGTGTTGTGGGTTTTAAGGAGTTAACACTTCATGAGTGGAGTGTTGGGTCTGGCTAATTGGTCTGTATCCAGTTGGTATAAAGAGTTATGGTTGACTCTCCCCATGGGCTTCTTCTCTTAATGTAACCCCTGCTATGAATGCTGATTCCTGGATGTAAAAAAGACTGCTTTATGATGATGCAAGACTGTAGCTGGAATAAAGCCCTACTTGAAGTAAATACTGACTCCTGAGTCCTTCAACTGGGGCTTCCTTTGGTCCAAATATCTCAACAACTCCCTCAGCCATTCCCCATAAGGCTTTGTTTCCAGATGCTTTATAATCTTGGCCACCCTCCTCTGCCTATGCTCCAGCTCGTCGATGGCCCTAGATCATACTTGGTCAGGCCTCCTGGAGCAATTTGCTGCTGTTGGGGTGGGGGCTTTGGGTCGAGAAGAAGAAGAGGCAGCCTTATTGTGTTCCCTGCAGGGTATGTGCTGGGAAAGCAGACCCCAGCAGGATTGAATCCACCGCTCCTCAGGTGAGTTAAAACTTATACCTTTGGTTCATCTAGCTCAGTATTTTCCATACTGACCAACAGCAGCTCTCCAACTTTTTAGACAGGAGACATTCCCGCTCCCCACCTGGAAAGCCCATGGATTGAATCTGGGACCTTCTACATGGGAAACAGAAACTCTTCCACTGATACATGCCCCTTCCACGTTTAGGAAGGGCCCACTGCAAGGAGAAGGATGTGCTGTTTAATCCTAAGTAATCCTATGGTATATGCCAGGGGTCAGCAAACTTTTTCAGCAAGGGACCAGTCCACTGTCCCTCAGACCTTGTGGGGGGCAAGACTATATTTTGGAAAAAAATAAAAATTGAAGGAATTCCTATGCCCCACAAATAGCCCAGAGATGCATTTTAAATAAAAGCACACATTCTACTCATGTAAAAACACGCTGATTCCTGGATTGTCCGCTGGCCGGATTTAGAAGGTGATTGGGCCGGATCCAGCCCTTGGGCCTTAGTTTCCCTACCCATGCTATACGCATTGAGCAGGGTGATCCATTCTCTGGCTCCTTGTTTCCTTCCTCCCAGGACTTCTGTAAGAACATAGAAAGACTCTACTGAATCAGGCCTATAGAGCACCTGGTCCAATATCTTCTTTTTAAAATATACTTTTATTTATAATTTTTCAACAAATAAACAATTTGACAGCACCCCTCAGAATTTCAATTTATGTTGCATATTATAGTTACTTGATACCTTCACCTTATCTCACAACAAAAACAAAAAGTTCACCAGCACTGCTGTTCTTACTCAAATCCTATTTGCGTTCTAACATTTTCACACTGAGTTTTTATGTATTCTGTAAACATTTTCCAATCTTTTTAAAAATCAGTCTCTTTCTGATCTCTAATTTTACACATTGCCAGTTCTACAAATTCAATTTCAGCTGCCATTCCTCTTTGGCAGGTACTACCAAATACAGTGGTGCCCCGCAAGACGAACGCCTCGCAAGACGAAAAACCCGCTAGACGAAAGGGTTTTCCGTTTTGGAGGTGCTTCGCAAAACGAATTCCCCTATGGGGTTGCTTCGCAAGACGAAAAAAATCTTGCATCCCCTGCGGTTTCCCCCCCGCTTTTTTCGCCCTTTTCTTAAGCCGCTAAGCCGCTTATCAGCTGTTCCGCTGATAAGCCGCTTATCAGCTGTTCCGCTGATAAGCCGCTTAACAGCTGATCGCTGGAAGCCGCTTGACAGCTGTAGCGCTAATCCACTAAGCTGTCAATGGGCTTGCTTCGCAAGACGAAAAAAACGCTAGACGAAGAGAATCGCGGAACGAATTCTTTTCGTCTAGCGAGGCACCAGTGTAAAGCCATTTTTGTGTGTATAATATTCATGCTGCCATGGTTGTGTAAATAAATAAATTTATCTGGTTTTCTCATATCTATCTATCATCTATCTATCTATCTATCTATCTATCATCTATCTATCTATCTATCTATCATCTATCTATATCATCTATCTATCTATCTATCTATCTATCTATCATCTATCTATCATCTATCTATCTATCTATCATCTATCTATATCTATCTATCTATCTATCTATCTATCTATCTATCTATCTATCTATCTATCTATCTATCATCTCTCTATCTATCATCTATCTATCATCTATCTATCTATCTATCTATCTATCTATCTATCTATCTCTATCTATCTATCTATCTATCTATCATCTATCTATCTATCTATATCTATCTATCTATCTATCATCTATCTATCATCTATCTATCTATCTATATCTATCTATCTATCTATCTATCTATCTATCTATCATCTATCTATCTATCTATCTATCTATCTATCTATCTATCTATTATCTATCATCATCTATCTATCTATCTATCTATCTATCTATCTATCTATCATCTATCTATCTATCTATCTATCATCTATCTATCTATCATCTATCTATATCTATCTATCTATCTATCTATCATCTATCTATCATCTATCTATCTATATCTATCTATCTATCTATCTATCTGCTCCAGTTATCCCTAGTAAATATGTTTTCTTAAAAGTTACCTTAAATATCTTTTTCAACTCATTATAAATTATCTCCCCAAAGTCCTTAGCTACTTTGCACATCCACCACATATGGTAAAATGAGGCCTCTGCTTCATTACATCAACTTCTCCCGTATCTTGTTCTCATTGTGACTGGCCAAATGTTTGTGGAAATCTGCAGGCAGGACACTCTGCCCACCTGTGGAACTGAATTCCGTATTTTAACCATGCGCTGAGTGAAGATTTTTCACTCTACAAGATCAGAAGGAAACACCAGCCAAAGAAGGAGGAACCCAGTTAAATACTGTTGGTTGTTGGATTCATTAGCTTAGGGTTACCAGACGTCCCCGGTTCCTGGGGACAGTCCCCAGATTTGCAAATCTGTCCCTGGAATGTCCCCAGATTTGCAAATCTGTCCCCAAGAAACATGGCAGCAGCAGCCTCAGCAGCCTGGAGTCAGCCCAGTAGCGCAGTTGGCTCTGGCTGGCTCCGGGCTGCTGACTGCCGCTGCTGCTGCCACTGCCAAAGGGGAACCGGGGACATCTGGTGGTACAGATCTCCTGCTCCCTTCCCCCTTTTGACTGATGAGGGAGGCTTGGGAGTTGTGGGTGGGCGGCTGTTGCCGGTGGGGGGGCACAAGGCACACCATTTCTCTGCCAGACAAGGTGCAAAGCCCTTCTTTTGCACCCTGTGAAACATAAATGCGTAGAGTTTTTAAAAAACTGGGCAATGGCGTGCCGCTTGCCCATGACTCAGGAGCCTCCCCCAATCTCCTGCCCCCTCCCCCCTTTGTTTTGACAGATCGGGGGAGGCTCGGGAGCCACGGGCGGGCAGCCATTGCCCAGTTTTTTTAAAAAAACTCTGCGCATTTATGTTTCACATAAAGAAGGGCTTTGCGAAAGCAGGGCTTTGCACCTTTATACAAGATGCATGTGTGCTTGGGCCCAGGGTCTTTTGCCTCACCATCCCCACTACTGACTCCCTGTTGCTACTCAGCTTCAAAAAATAAAAGAAAAAAGTGTCCCCGGATTCATTGGAAAAAATCTGGTAACCATACATTAGCTTCCTGTTCGACTTGTTCCACTCAGGTGCAGAATTGCAACGTGGGCAGCGGGGGAGAGGATATTTGGAAACAATCAAACTCCAAAGCCATCTCATCCTAAAGAGGATGTCTGTAGTGTTTATGATATTAATAGGAGTAACAGGAGTGTCTGGATAATTGCAGCCATCATCAGTCAATTAGCTCTTGGTGCTTTCTTGTTTACCAGCTTCTAAAAGGCACATCAGCCTTGTCTTCCCATTGCAATGATGTAAGGCTTCCGGTTGAAATGTGTGCAATTTAGATGCATTATTAAATGTATGCCGGAGCTCCAGATTGGTTTTTGCCAGAATAACCCTGTCATTTGTTTCCTCTTTCTCTCTCTTGAACAATTTCACGGTGCTTCTATAGGAGGGGCAGGGAACCTTTTTCAGCCTGGTGATCACATTTCCCCCCAAAAAACCAATCTTCCGGGGGCTGCATGTGAGTGATAGGGGAGACCAGAGGCAAAAAAAATGGGTAGGGCAACAGATAGAGCTCTGACTTTCTTCCAGCAGGCTACACTCCAGTCACACACAGAAACACAACCTCCACCTTGGCAAGCCAAGTTTCCAAGTTTCAAGGACACATTCCAGACAACAAAAAGACTGACAGTGGCCACAGAGCTGGACGTATGAGGAATGTGTCCTGGGAGAGGGTCATAACTTGGGGAAGAATCCTGAGGGCTATATAGAGTAGTTTGGGTCTCTGTGTGTGCACAGACTTGAGGCTCCCCATTCTCTTTTTAAAGCAAAGAGGACAGGAAGTGTCTTCATACTGTTATGAGTTGGGGGGGCGAGATACCCCTAAATTCTTAGATTTAGTAAATTTTAGGAATAAATCAATGTTTGGAGTATTAAGGGGAGCTGCCATGTGCTGAATTGAGCAATGTCAAAAAGACAGGCCAAACCAGTTTTCTGCGCTCAGGAAATTGCCTGGGAAAAGATGGTCCATGAGCAACAAATTCAGAGAGTTGAACAGTGGGCCACTGAGAGTGATTGGCAATGCAAATACTGCCGACCAGCAGAGGAGTGGAGGGGGTAGCAGAGGCAAAGGCCAATGGTAGCAGACAAAGGCCGGGTTTAGGGTTTTAACTTTGAATGGCGTAGGCTGAGGGGGAGACCCTTGAGGCCAGTTCGCAGTGAGAAGGAGAAGGAGGGAGAGAACTCCACGTGAGCTGGTGATGACAGGCTAAGAGGCTTTTTGCTGTCCTTTGACTCCAAAGCTGGCTTTAGGGGAGAAGCTAGAGGGGTTGGCAAGGTTTATCTTGCCTGGGCAGGATCAGTCCCACAGAGATCCCTCCGTGGGCCAGATTGTCTATGTGCGTGCATGCACACAATTTCCAGTGCCGCAGAAATGAGTCCCTGCGCTGTGCCGGTTTAGCGCAGCGCGGGAGCAGGCAACTCAGTTCGGGGGTGGCTCATGGGCTGGTCAAACAACCTCTGCGGGCCATTTCCAGCCCTTCGGCCTTAGGTTGGTGACCCCTGAGCTACACCCTCAGAGGATGCAATCCCTCCATCTTTGTGTGTGTGTGTATGTGTATATATATATATATATTTGCTTTCGTAGATTTTCACGGGTACAGGAAACCTGCATATATATATATATATATATATATAGATATATATATATATATATATATATATGCACAGTGCTTTTTTCCTGGGGGAACACAGGGGTAAACATACCCCTAAACATTTTGTGAATCTAAGTTTGGCCTCACTGAGGGGCAGTATTTCAATATGAGTAGGAAAATGAGAGTACCCCTCAAAAAAAAATTTAGAAGATAAAGCACTGTACAGTGGTACCTCGGGTTAAGTTCTTAATTTGTTCCGGAGGTCCGTCCTTAACCTGAAACTGTTCTTAACCTGAAGCACCACTTTAGCTAATGGGGCCTCCTGCTGCTGCCGCACTGCCATAGCACGATTTCTGTTCTCATCTTGAAGCAAAGTTCTTAACCCGAGGTACTATTTCTGGGTTAGCAGAGTCTGTAACCTGAAGTGTATGTAACCTGAAGCGTCTGTAACCCAAGGTACCACTGTATACATGTAAATAAAATATCATAAAGACACCACAGTCTCTGCTGTGCCTAATTTCTGAAGGAAACACGAACCCTGGGTTAGTGTCTGGAAACCCTGGAATCCCACACTGCCCAGAGATTGGGGTGCCATGCAACAAGACCAGTTCACACCACTGGACTACTCCTGCACAACCCGTTACTCTCCCTTTCAGCTTCCATGAATAATAGGGATACCTTTGGAAAGGGGAAGCCTCTTCTCCTAGGGCATTATCTTCCAGAGCGCCTACACAAGCGCAACAGGTCCCCAACTCCAGACATCTGCCTCCCATTTATGGAGGGCAGTGAGCTGGTCAATGGGCAGTAGAATTGCCTGCTCATCTCTGCTCCCTCTTATGCAATTACAGTATAATTGCACGGGGTGGAGGGTGGGGTTTAGAAGGCCCAAACCGGGCATTCTCAGCCTCCCTTCTGAGAAAATTTCCCAGGGCCACATGAACAAGTTGGTAGAGCCTGAGCCTCTTAATCTCAGAGTCTCGGAGTCCTGGGTTTGAGCCCCACATTGGGAGAATGATTTCTGCACTGCCGTGGGATAGATTAGATAACCCTCATTCTCCCTTTCAACTCTATGATTCTACGCTGCTGATGATGGGTGGAGTCAGAGGGAAAATGTCCTGGCCCTCACTGCTGCAGAAAAAACTTGAACTTGCAGCTCAGTTCCTGCAAAAGGCTTGAAAGAGTAAATTAGATCAGTATGTAGACAAGACACAGGTTATAAGGTGCACCAGGTACATGAGAGGTATAGATGGATTGTTGTTGTTTAGTCATTTAGTCGTGTCCGACTCTTCGTGACCCCATGAACCAGAGCATGCCAGGCACTTCTGTCTTCCACTGCCTCCTGCAGTTTGGTCAATCTCATGCTGGTAGCTTCTAGAACACTGTCCAACCATCTTGTCCTCTGTCGTCCCCTTCTCCTTGTGCCCTCAATCTTTCCCAACATCAGGGTCTTTTCCAGGGAGTCTTGCCTTCTCATGAGGTGGCCAAAGTATTGGAGCCTCAGCTTCAGGATCTGTCCTTCCAGTGAGCACTCAGGGCTGATTTTCTTAAGAATGGATAGGTTTGATCTTCTTGCAGTCCTTGGGCCTCTCAAGAGTCTCCTTCAGCACCATAATTCAAAAGCATCAATTCTTCGGTGATCAGCCTTTTCTTATGGTCCAGCTCTCACTTCCATACATCACTACTGGGAAAACCATAGCTTTTACTATACGGACCTTTGTTGGCAAGGTGATGTCTCTACTTTTTAAGATGCTGTCTAGCAAACTAGCTAAATGCGAACTAAGACATTGATTCAACGAGCACCATGCCCCCTGTACCATCCTTTTGAAAAGCGGAGCAGGCACAGTTTTCAATGCAGCAAGTGGCTGCAGTGACTAACAATGGATACAACCCTGTATTGGCACAGCATGTTTCAAAGCATCCTTGAAACACCCCCCCTTCCCAATGAAACAGCAATACTCTGTACAGAAGAGGAGGGGAGTATGCTAGAGAGAAGGTTTTTTTTAATAACCACCCCCACCTCACCCCACTCTGAGAAAAACTCTCAAAACAAGCAATCTATTACTACCTGCAGCCTGAGACGGTTCAGAAAATAGCTGCAGCATGTGATTCCAGCACTGCTCGGCTATTATTTGTGTTTCTTGTCAAGGTAACACCCAGAGCCATTTATCAAGAAAGCGCAATAAAATCTGGGTGCATAACCAAGGGAATGTAGCTCCGGATGTGCAACAGAGCCATCCTACCTTCTTCAAATCAAGCCGATATTGGAAAAGTTTATTTATTTGTTTTTTTTAAACCCCACATGGAGCACTTATGTAAAAAGATAAAAACTTCTTCCATGGCTATCGAGCGCTTTGTGTTGTTACACCAAGCTGATCTCTTTTGAGACGCACACATACATTTATTTTAAAATATGCATGTCTTAGAAACATAGAATTATAGGGTTGGAAAGCACTCAAAAGGGGCCATCTAGTACAACACCCTGCAATGCACAGCTATAGAATCCCTGTCAGATGGCCATCCACCCTATGTCTGTTCTATAATAATCCAATTCTTCATACCCCACCATCCCTCGAAAGATCCTACAGATCAAACAGACAGACCCTGCCTGCATCTGGCTTGCAATCTTAAGAAGACACAGCACAGAAGGAACATGTATGGGGTGGAAGGAGGAGATATGCAAACTCAGGCACAAGTTTTTGGTTACAAGTCTCTCTAATGACCGGCTGGGGTGGAAAAGTTAAAAGAGAGAAAGCCAAAAGTTGTTGTGCTTGATGGAGTGGTCCTGCTTCCCTTCCCTTGCTTTGCTACAGCTTGGCAGGCATAGGGAAACTCGGCCCTCCAGATGTTTTGGGACTACAACTCCCATCATCCCTAGCTAACAGGACCTGGTCAGGGATGATGGGAGTTGTAGTCCCAAAACATCTGGAGGGCCACGTTTGCCTATGCCTGGATATATTGACTGATGCCAGGTGACAGTTGCTGGAGAGAGGAGACTGGCTTCTCTGAAGAGCTTAGTGCTAACTTTAACAGCTAGGCACAGAACGACCTATTTTGGGAAAGGGGTAATATTGCTGTGTGCGTATGTTTTAATCAGCTGTTCATGCAGTCAACCTGACTTTTTCCCCCAGTCTGATGAATTTACATTTCCTTGCGGTAATCATCAATCACAAGTAATATCTTTAAAGGGCAGGTGAACGTGAGAAAGAAACAATCCATATCAAATGTGTCTCTCGAAGGTAAATAAAGATTATGAAAGCCCCCTTTTAAAGTTCAGCCAATCCAACAGCGGATGTTACAGTTTCGGAACATGTACGGTGGGTCTGTACACTTTCCAAAAAGTCAAAAGGAACATTGCTGCTCTGAATGCCAATGCCTCAGTACTTCATTTCTTAACATTTATTTTGCTTTTTCATCAAAACTTCAGAGGCTGTGCACACCCACCCCATATATTGAAAGCATGGGTTAAGTTTGCTGCCCCAGGGCAATTTGTGGGTGTAAAGGTATCAGTCAGGAAGGAGAGGCAGGCAGGACGGGAAAAAACCTTGCGGTAAAGCCAAGGCTGACATCTTCCAGGAGAAGGTAGTCCAACCTTCCTGCTTGCCTGACTCTCTATTTCCTGCCTGATTCACCACCACCGATCACTCCTTTGGAGGGATCAATTATGCAGCGTGCGCACAATACTCCTCAAACAGCTTTCCTTTAGGCTAAAGGACCCAATTCAAAATGCTGATTTTTGACCTATAAAGCCTTAAACAGCTCAGGACTGCAATGTTGCAATGTGTCCAAGGGAATAGGGGCAAGTGGCAGGCCCCAGCTGGCTTCAGCCCACCAGCCGGCCGGCAGCCGGGCGAACTCTGGTCCTTGGATCAGCATCAAAACTGTGACCCGAGCTTCAGAAGCCGTCAGAAGCTGGGCATACAAACCAGCAGAGATAAGAACTCTTTGCAACGAAAGGGCAGAGAGAGGCTGTGTAAAGCGTATTTACAAGCATTTTATTCAGCATCAGGACAAAGGAAAAACATGTCTGCTCCCCTTCGTGTCCAAGCAAAAAGCAAGCTGTGCTGAAGAGTAAACAGACATGTGACATACAACAATCATGTCTGTTCTTTTTAAGGTGGAACGGAACATCAATATCCTAACACACAATACCTCAAGGACCGCCTCTTTCCATATGAACCTATCCGGACCCTGAGATCATCCTCTGAAGCCCTTCATTGTGTGTCTCCTCCACGAAAGGTGCAGAATACGAGGATGGGCCTTTTCTGCAGTGGCTCCCCATTTGCGCAGGGACCCATAAGACCAATCAAAGATGCCACATTAGGGGTGCCACAGGCCCAGGGGACTACAAGCTCTTTCTATACGGCTATTAGGACTCTCCCCAAGCGGCACCCCTCACCGGACTTGCTTCACACCTTCCTTGACTATTTTCTGCAGTGGCTTCCCATTTGTGGAATGCCTTCATTAAACACCTTTAGGCGCCAGGTGAAAATATTCCTCTTCAACCAGGCCTTGGGCTGATTGACATCCAATGCCCTTTTAAAATGTGTTGTGGGAGTGGGGATGATTGCTTTGTTTCTGTTCGTACAGTGGTACCTTGGGTTAAGAACTTAATTCGTTCCGGAGGTCCGTTCTTAACCTGAAACTGTTCTTAACCTGAAGCACCACTTTAGCTAATGGGGCCTCTGTTCTCATCCT
The DNA here is from genome assembly GCF_964106915.1 of Podarcis gaigeae. Classification (NCBI taxonomy): domain Eukaryota; kingdom Metazoa; phylum Chordata; class Lepidosauria; order Squamata; family Lacertidae; genus Podarcis; species Podarcis gaigeae. The sequence goes on from NC_139693.1 coordinate 34,262,066, forward strand.
GAAGCAAAGTTCTTAACCTGAGGTACTATTTCTGGGTTAGCAGAGTCTGTAACCTGAAGCGTCTGTAACCTGAAGTGTCTGTAACCCAAGGTATCACTGTATTCAGTTTGGTGGGTTTGCAGGTCCTTTGTTTTGTTACATTTTAAGAAATATAAGCTATTTGCTCAAAAAATTCTGTCTGTCTCAAGTCTTCTTTCTGGTGTGTTGGAAATGCATGCGAGATCCAGCTCTCTCTTTTCAGCTTATCTCAAGCTCAATAAATACAACCGCTTATATAGTAACTAAATCTGTTTCAGAGAACACACTGAGAATTGACACGGCAGCCTCCATTGTGAAATGGAAAAACAACAGCAACAATCTCTCTGTAATGCTCACTGCACATAGAAATGAGCGTCTTTTTCATTGCTCCTGAATGTCTCCTAATGAGGGGGAAGAACATCATTTTTTAACTGCAATCTGCTTATTAATACCCGATATCTTTATAAGCTTGGTTCCTCTGCTTCATTGTGTTGTAAATCTGATGGCGCTCACCGTAGGTACTGGCCTTTCAATATGCATGACCTCCCCTGCTGAAAATTGGATAGTAAACTAAAATAGCTTAAATTGTGGCACTTTGGCCTGTTGCTCCACTCTATATGGAAGGCTTTTGTTGTATTTCTAGTATTGTAATTTTAATACATTGGGGTGCTGTCATCGTCGTAATATGCCTTTACACTTTTATGCCATGTTGTGATTTTAAATTTCTGTGAGCCACTTGAGTAGTGCATAGACCAGGGGCTGCATAACTCTGGTTGAAAGCTATCAGGTGGTGCCTTCAGTAGCAAGCAAACTAGATCACACACTCTTTAAAATGCATACAATCATACACAGAGCTGTTTCTCACTCAGGTTTTAGCATCTATTTCCCCCCATTTTTTTTAAAAAACAAAGTTTGTAAAAGAGAAAAAGCTCTTCGTCACCTTTTCTCTGCCCTGATGGTGAAAAAGGGCCACAACAAGTGTAGAGTCAACATCTTAGCTTCTGCCTAGCCATGAACCAGGTGGGGTTCTGCTGTGCTTCTTGGCTTTGTAACTTTTTACGTTTAGGCACTGTAGAGAATTTTGAAACAAAGCCTTTAATCTCAACAACCCAGCTGAGAGTCTTAAGTATCGAGCCGGTGAGTGGAAGCCAGGACACCCACTCCTAGCAGGAAACGTTTTGGGCTGAAATTGGGACTTTTAAAAAAGGATGGGAGCCTGTGGCCCTGGATACCAGCTCCCATCTTCCCTGGCCATTGATCAGGCTAGCTAAGGCTGATGGGAGTTGGAGTTAACACACTCTGGAAGGCTGCAGGTTCCCCATTCCTGTTTTAAGTGTGAAGTGGGTGGTGCTGTGGGTTAAACCGCAGAGCCTAGGGCTTGCTGATCATAAGGTCGGCGGTTCGAATCCCCATGACGGGGTGAGCTCCCGTTGCTCCATCCTTGCTCCTGCCGACCTAGCAGTTCAAAAGCACGTCAAAGTGCAAGTAAATAGGTACCGCTCCGGCGGGAAGGTAAACGGCATTTCCGTGCGCTGCTCTGGTTCGCCAGAAGCGGCTTAGTCATGCTGGCTACATGACCCAGAAGCTGTACGCCAGCTCCCTCGGCCAATAAAGCGAGATTAGCGCTGCAAACCCAGAATCGGTCACGACTGGACCTAATGGTCAGGGGTCCCTTTACCTTTACCTTTATAGGCTGTACCACTCTCCTTAACAGGAATACATAGAATAGGAAGATCTGGGTGGCACACTGCCATACCTCCTGCTGAGTAAATGCACCTGAGGGGAGGTGTCCCAGCCCTTTTGCTTCAAGGATTCTGAACAATTTGGGCAATGTGTTCCTCTGCTTTGCTCATAGTCTTATGAAAACTCCCCAAGCGCATCTAAGCAGCATGCTGCCATCACACTGAGTACTTGAGAATGATGCTATTTACTTTTAAGGAATGCAATCCACTTGATATGCACTCTGTGACTTCTGGAGATATTTATTCACAGAAAAGATATAAAAGCTGAAGCAGGATATCCAAAAGGGAGCAGTCCTTTCTAAACAATGCCAAATAATTATCTTGCAGCCCTCTCACAATGGATAAGTAACAACAGCCTTGGTGTTAGACCATTCATTTGCCATCTCCATCACATTATGAATAATCTTTCTTTACCCCCTCCCACCAAGAGTCTCTGTGTAATAGATCTTAAAACGAATCCAATATGGACGCTGTTGCGATATTAACTCTGCTCATTCATTTTTTATTTTTTATTTTTAAATCTGATGAGGCTAACTATATTTTCATTTTTTAATTAGCTTTCCCCGCTGTTCATTTTTGGGTTGGGGAAAGCTGTAAAGCACAACGAGCCTGAACGCCTCTTAATTTGGTGATAAAATATGCAATGACACTTGGAACCGTATTGTGGCAAATGAATCAGGAAAGCCTAATCAAAGCCTTTTTTGCACCCCGACGTGGTATCGGGATTTAAATCTCAAAGGGCCTGGCAGGCAAATTGCCTGTTTAGGAGCCCTGCACGAATATTTTATCACTGCATACTATTAGGAATACAAACAATTCTTGATGCTGTTAGCTTTCCACTTGGGTAAGAACTTGAGAAGAGCCACAGGTCCATCTAAGACCAGCATCCTCTTTTCACAAAGGCCTGTGGGAAGCCCAACAGGTGGACCCAAGCACAAGAGCACTCTGCCCTCCTGTGATGTCCCACAACTGGTACCCAGGAGCATACAGCATCAGACCACATTGGGAGAATATAGCCATTATTCCATGCATTTCTCTAGTTCCCCTTTAATATATAGTACCCTTTTACTCTATAGCAGCAGTTCTCAACCAGTGGGTCCCCAGATGTTGTTGGACTACAACTCCCATCATCCCTGAGCTCTGGCCTTGCTAGCTAGGGGTGATAGTTCAACAACATCTGGGGACCCACAGGTTGAGAAAGGCTGCTCTATAGCATCCTCAGGATCAGAGGCAGCATCAGCCCCCAATCCTAGCCTACTAGTTGCCTAAGAATAAAACACAGAATTTCCGTCTCTCACCCACCCACACCTTTGGGAAATGTTCTGCTCTTTTTGGAAACATTTCCACCTTCGGGAAATGTGATGATGTTGTTGTTCCTTAAAGGTAAAGGGAGCCCTGACAGTTAAGTCCATTTGCGAGTGACACTGGGGTTGCGGTGCTCATCTAGCTCTACAGGCCAAGGGAGATGGTGTTTCTTCGCTTCCGCAGACAGTTTTTCCGGATCATGTGGCCAGCATGACTAAGCCGCTTCTGGCAAAGCCAGAGCAGCACACGGAAACACCGTTTACCTTCCTGCTGGAACGGTACCAATTTAACTGTTTGCACTGCATGCTTTTGAACTGCTAGGTTGGCAGGAGACCGAACAACTGGAGCTCACCCCATTGTGGGTCCTCAAACCCCCGACCTTCTGATCGGCAAGTCCAAGCAGCAGCCACCAACCATGACCTTGACACTGACTCAACAGCACCAATCTGGGTCCTGCTACTGAGTCCAGAAACTAGGGATTGTTTGAATCTGAGCCTGCTGGAACCCTGGTGCAACAAATTTAAAGGTTGCCTTGGTAAAGGTAAAGGGTAAAGGGACCCCTGACCATTAGGTCCAGTCATGGATGACTCTGGGGTTGTGGCGCTCATCTCACTTTATTGGCCAAGGGAGCCAGTGTACAGCTTCTGGGTCATGTGGCCAGCATGACTAAGCCGCTTCTGGCGAACCAGAGCAGCGCACGGAAATGCTGTTTACCTTCCCGCCGGAGCGGTACCTATTTATCTACTTGCACTTTGAAGTGCTTTCGAACTGCTAGGTTCGCAGAAGCAGGGACCGAGCAATGGGAGCTCACCCCATCGCGGGGATTTGAACCACCGACCTTCTGATCGGCAAGTCCTAGGCTCTGTGGTTTAACCCACAGCGCCACCCGCTTCCCTTGGTACAGTATTAGCCTTGGTACAGTAGACTAATTTTCGCTCACACTCTCACACACAGAATCATGGAATTGTAGAGTTGGAAGGGACCCCAAGGGTGAGCTAGTCCAACTCTGTGCACTGCACACCCCTCTGTATCCTCCTTCTAAGCAAGCGAGAGAGATTATCAAAGTCCAAAGACACATTCCAGCCAGGCAAAATCACTCAAGGAGGGTAGGAAGCATGACAGTGATGTTTATGGAGAAGGTGCGTGGCTTTGAAAGAGTCCTGAGGGCCAGATGGAGAGACATGGAGGGAGGGGCACACTTGACCCACATGCCTGAGATTACCTTCCTCCAGACTACAGCCTCTGAGCTAGACCAATGTCCTTGCCCTGAAGGACCTCACATGTTGCAAATGCTCACCACTCCAGACACCATGCCTAGCCAGAGAAAAGAGAGAGGAGACCAGGTGCTGGGCTCAGACCAGAATATTGCCTCTTTCAGGATCCTCATTCTCCCCCAGCACAATTTTCTCTCCCTCCCAGAACAAGAACCCAATGATTTTGGTGGCAATGGCCAAAAAAAGTAAGTAGACATGATTCTGGGGATGGCGAAGAGGTTTAAGCCTTTGTGCCTGGTACCCTTATAGGGATGGGGACCACAGGGTCAAGGAACCTGGGCTCACTTTCACAGACTGCATATTCCTTCTGCCTACCATGACCATGCATGTCTCACAACCCAAAAGTTTGAAAAGATCAACATAGTGCAAGGGACAATGGAAGGCTTCCAGTTTAACCTTTGCCTGTTCTTTCACCAGATATGCCTCTCACCCCCCTTGCTTCTGAATAATGCCCTCCTTTTCTAAAGTGCACCCAGTACAAATTTTCTCTTATGCAGTCACATCTGCAAAAGCCATTCTCTTTCCAATGAAGCTCTTAAGGAAAGCGCTCTTATTCTCTAATGGAAGTATCTCAATCACAGAAAGATGGAAGTATCTGAATGAAGACCTACTTATCTTTCCTCTGCACTTTCCAGGCATGGTCTGTGCTTTAAAGCTCTGTCCACCCACCATTTGGGGTTTTTTTTGTGTGTGTTTTTTGCTCCAGAGTTTTCTTCGCAACCCACCCCCTTTTAAAATTCAATTGGAGCAAACAGCAGTCGGCTGAAATGTCAATTGAATTGACATTTGCTCTGATCCAGCATTAAAGAGCAGCTTTTTGCAGGAAAATCTCAGGGGGTGGGGGGCGGGACACATAAAAACATGTACATGGAGCTGTTCCTGGAAAGAATGGGATAAGTGTGGAGAAGCACTTGGGCAACTTTGCTCTTCAAGTGACATCAGTTGCCTAAAAGCCCTCGGCACCATCCATTGAGTTGCAAACATGCAATATAATAATTTATAATAATAATTTACTATTTGCCTGTTGTCTTTGTCCATGGAGTTTTCTTGGCAGGGATACTGGAATGGCTTGCCGGTTCCTGCTCTGTATAGTTAAAGCTATGGTGTTCCCAGTAGTGATGTATGGAAGTGAGAGCTGGACCATAAAGAAGGCTGATTGCTGAAGAATTGATGCTTTTGAATTATGGTGCTGGAGGAGACTCTTGAGAGTCCCATGGACTGCAAGTAGATCAAACCTACCCATTCTTAAGGAAATCAGCCTTGAGTGCTCACTGGAAGAACAGATCGTGAAGCTGAGGCTCCAATACTTTAGCCACCACATGAGAAGAGAAGACTTCCTGGAAAAGACCCTGATGTTGGGAAAGATTGAGGGCACAAGGAGAAGGGGACGATAGAGGACAAGATGGTTGGACAGTGTTCTCAAAGCTAGTAACATGAGTTTGACAAAACTGCAGGAGGCAGTGGAAGACAGGTGTGCCTGGCGTGCTCTGGTCCATGGTGACACAAAGAGTCGGACACGACTAAACAACAACAACATTAGTGTTTTCTGCAGAAGATGGCCTCCCACAGACAGCATCTCATCAGGAGCTCTGTTCAGCATTATGTAGGAACTCCATCCTATTATATATCAGAAAAACACCACCCCATCATCTTTTGGTGCCTGCTAAAGATGCTCCTTTTTCAACAAGGCTTTGGACTGGAGAGACTTATCCCAGCGTGTACCTGTATTGAATCAGAAACTGTTTTTATATATGGCTTTATTGGAGATGCTTTTATTGATATGTTTAGGATGCTTTTGTTGCTAATCGCTTTGGGATGTTTCATGGGAAGTCATTCTTAAGTGAAATACACAAATAAATAGTGATTGGTAGCAAAGCCTCCTTGTTAAAAAAGAAAAAGGCCACAATAGAGAACAATATTTACGCACATACTGCTTTTACTGCTTTGTTCTCAGCTGCCTTGGGGGTCCACTGGGAGGAAGGGAGGGATAGAATGATGGAATAAGTGAATGAATGGTCCCAGTGTTCAAAGTGCTATATGCACAGAAGCAGTAACATCCATCGACTTGGATGGCTTTAGAAGAGAATAAGGCAAATTCATGGAGACTATCTATGGCTGGTAGCTGCCATGGTTGTGCTTGTTCTCCACCGTCGGAGGCAGGATGCCTCTGAATACCAGTGGTTGGGAATCACAGGTGGAGAGAGTGCTGCTGCACTCGGGTCCAGCCCTCAGGGCTTCCTACAGTAAGACCAGGCTGCCAGACTAGCTGACCTTTCGGACCAGGGGTCAGAAACTTTTCCAGCATGGGGCTGGCCCACTGTCCCTCAGACCTTGTGGGGGGATGGACTATATTTTGAAAAATAATAATGAATGAATTCCTATGCCCCACAAATAACCCAGAGATGCATTTTAAATAAAAGCACACATTCTACTCATGTAAAAACACACTGATTCCCGGACCATCCGTGGGCCGGATTGAGAAGGCAATTGGGCCACATCTGGCTCCTGGGCCTTAGTTTGCTTACCCATGCTTTGGACGGATCCAGCAGAGTAGTTCCTATATTCTTCTCATGACATATTTCTTGCAAGAACCTTGTAAAGTAGGATGCTGTTATTGTTCCTGAGCATGAGAGAGAGCCTGGCAGAATAGCACCTAAGTTCACCCCCATGAGATGGGAGCTGAGGTGATATTTGAACCCTTGACTGTCCAGTTTGTGCTCCTAGCCACCGCACCACTCTGGCCCTGGAGGGCAGGGGAAACTGGCCAATTTACAGAGGCAGGAACCCTTTCTAAAGCAATAATAGCTAAACAGAAATGTTTGGGTCAAAACTCCAATTTCCCATTATACAAAAAATGCATGCTAACTGATTTTTAAAAAATCAATTCCTAGAATATAATACAGAAGCAGGGACTTGCGTTTCACCATTAGCCAGAGATGTGTTAAATACCTGCCTAAATAGATATGGATTTTATTGTCATTGTCGTTCAATTTTAAGTGCAAGTAGTATGAAGCAGTGTTAATTGAAATACACTGCAACATTTTCCCTACCCCAAGTATGCTTAATTTGGCCTCTCTTTAAGCAATTCTTCTGTAATTGTTCTTTTTCTTGCCTTACTTAGCCAAGCAAGATCGCATTTTCACACATTGATCGCCTTATTCAGGTGTTCAAAGCTACAATTCCCAAAGCGGTTTAAGAATCAATTCCTCTACACAGAGAGCTCTGGGAACTGTAGTTCTGGGAGAGGAATCTATTAACAACTCTCCACACAGCTTCCAGGATTTTGGAGGGAAGCCATGGCTGTTTAAAGTGGTATTATTGTGTTTTAAATGTATGGTTTCGATGTTGCCTCACGGGTTGTTCCTTTCAGGGCTATGGGTGGGCACACTCCAGAAGACACTAAAGATGTGGGAAGAAATTCATTTTGCTTTACATTTTCATGCAGACCTACTTAAACAGCACTTCCAGAAACAATACACAAACATTACACTATCATTTGGAAATTTGCAGTGCTCTGAATATTGTGATTCGGTTAAAACAAGTGTACAAAAATGTATGTACTATGCATTCAAATGCATTAATCATAGGAAATGGCATACAAGAAAAAAAGTGTATATTAGGGAGAGTGTGCAGTAAAATTCTGAAAAAAAAATCTCATGGTTTTTATTTATTTATTGTGAAACTGATGCAGAACTATAACAAACTTAATCCCGGGGGGAAATGAGGAACTGGGGGAAACTGGAATTGACAGATTCATTCATGCCTAGTGGACCCAGGATGAAAAGAAATGGAAATTGGAGCCTTATGTGAACATCTAGTCCTTGGAAATCTCAGACCCTGTACCTGCCAATTCTAGGATCCAATGAGGACTCTCAGGCACACACAGAAAATGGCATGCTCTCTAAGTTACACATCACTACCAGGCCATGAGTTTAGGAGTTTTACATGGTCAGATCATTGCACATCTGGTTCAGCATTGCCTATTCCAGACAGCAGTTGACCCTCCGACTTTCTCAGGCACACTCACCTACTGCTACTGGATCCTTTTAAGACAGGGGGCTCCCAACCTTTTTTAGGCTGGTGGGCACATTTGGATTTTTCCTCAGTATCCTCCTCCAACAAGAGAGAAAGAATCCTCCCTCCCCTCTCTCTTCCAAGGGATCTGAGTAAAAGTCAGATCCCACAGAATTAATTTGAGCCTTGAAAAGACACAGAGCTAAAAGAAGAAGTGGGAAGCGTTTGACTCTTCCAACTTCCTCCTTTGGCTCTACGTACTTGTCAGATGTCAGTGGTGGTTGCTCGTGAGTAACCAGGCAGGACCTGTCTTTTACAGGCTTTATTTTGGTGCAAAAACTATTTACAGTGCAGAAGCATCAGTTCATGTCTGCCTCAACCACTAGCAGAATCCGGGAGTGGTTCTTTCCGGGTCCTCCCCCAACATAAGAACTTAGTCACCCCCAGCCGTTTCCTTCCTTCTTTGCGTTTTACTCTGCTGTGCAAGGTGGGCGACGGAAGAGGCATGCTTCCCTCCTGGCCGGCCTGGCCAGGAGCGGTGCTGGGGCTCCCAGCAGCATCCTCTGGTCCCTTCCCCTCTTCCCCACTAGAGGTGTGGCTATCCCCACCAAGAGGAACTGCTTCGCAAGATTTTCAGAGCCTCCCTGTATCCCAACGGCCCCTCTGCCTCCCTTCCCTTTTCCGGTGGCAGTCCCCTGACAGTACTTTTCAAAGGAGAAAACATATTACCCCTTTCCACCACCTCATGAAGCAGTGGGCAGTGGTGGTGGGTCTCAGAGGCTTTGTGTGTGCCAGGACACGAGCTCAAGGGAGCTACGTAAGGACCTCCTTTTTTAACTAGAGATGCCATAGATGGCACATGTGATTTTTTGTGTGCAAAGCAGGTGCCCTGCTGTCACTCAGCTGTGGTTCCTTCCACTCAGTCCCTGGTTAGAGCCAGTGTTACCAGGCATTGATATTGATTGATTGATTGATCTTTATTACGGCCATTGGCCCATCACATGACAGTTCCCATACCAACATAATATACTTAAACCTCCAAATTTAAAAACCGCCAAAACTTACAAAAGACAAACAGGAACCAAAGCAAAACAAAAACAAAAGACCACCATCATACATTACAATAAATTTATAACCTAAACATCGCCCTCTGCTCATAAATTAATCGAAGATATCAGTGGTGATATCACCTAATTACATCCTAAAACATAGATCATGGTTTAAAGGGATTATCCGAGCCACACAGGAGTCCGTTTCTCTTCTTTAGTGATAGGACGCTGATCAAGAATCTGGCAACCATGAGTGATCTTAGGGGGTCATCATCATTTAATAGATATCTCAACTAGGCACTGATATATTGTTGAAACCTTCCCTTTGATACCAAAGGCATCAGCCCATATCATAGCAGATCTACACTACTGTCTGCTCCAGGAACAAGCTTTGGTGAATAATTAAGTGGCAACAAATATGTTTCTTCTTAATGAACTTATTTTGGTTGCTTGTTTTTGCAGCACTTCTGCTTAATTAAAGCACACAAGGGCTAGCTTCCAGGGGACTTAATTAACTGAAACCTACTGAGAAGTAAAAATAATCAAGTACAATTAAAATACACTAGGCGTCTTCTGGCATCTTCTAACCCTCCCCTGCCTCCATTCCCTCTCCCAAGAATTTGAAGTTGATCTGTTATCGTGGAGTGTTTGCAGAGCTCAAAGCAACCCATTGCATATAACAAAACGGAGCTGTAATGGCAGGCATTAAAGGAAATGTCCCCAGGGCTGACGTGAGAACTGAGAATTTCTAAGCAGGCCGGGGCCCGTCTTGGAAAATGATGAGAGGTATGATTGGAGAGAACTTTTTCCCTAGCTGGGGGCAGGGCTGAGAGGGTAGATTCTGCCGAGAAGAACTGACAGCGAAGAAAAAGTTAAGTTTGATTTTAATACAGCAATTTCAAGGGTTCAAAATATGTCACATCCATCCTCTTGGTGGGACGTGGGTGGTGCTGTGGGTTAAAACACAGACCCTAGGACTTGCCGATCAGAAGGTCGGCGGTTCGAATCCCCATGACGGGGTGAGCTCCCGTTGCTTGGTCCCTGCTCCTGCCAACCTAGCAGTTCGAAAGCACCTCAAAGTGCAAGTAGATAAATAGGTACCGCTCCGGTGGGAAGGTAAACAGCATTTCCGTGTGCTGCTCTGGTTCGCTAGAAGCGGCTTAGTCATGCTGGCCACATGATCCGGAAGCTGTACGCTGGCTCCCTTGGCCAATAAAGCGAGATGAGCGCCACAACCCCAGAGTTGGCCACGACTGGACCTAATGGTCAGGGGTCCCTTTACCTTTTTATCCTCTTGGTAATTCTTACCACAGTTATGATGGGACCCTGTTGTTAGCCCCCATGGTGCAGATGGGAGGTGCAAAGGTTGAAAGAAGGGTGAATTCATTTGAAACAGGGATGCATGAAACTGCCTTATATCAATCACTGTTCTTTCTAGTCTACACCAGGGTTAGGGAATCTTTGGTGTGGGGTCCGAATATGGTTCTCCAAATCTCTCTACCTGTTCCTCAGGAATCTCTGTAGAATCAGAATTCAAAATGACCTTAACAGATAGGAGAGCTAGGCACAAGCAAACAAAATGAATTTCATCAGGGACAAATGTAAGGTTCTGCACTTAGGCAGGAAGAACCAGATGCACAAATCTAAGAGGGGGTACACCTGGCTTACTAGCAGTACCTGTGAAAAGGTTTTAGGGGTCTTGGTGGACCAAAAGCTTAACACGACTCCACAGTAATACCTAGTAAGAGAGCTTCTGGTTTCTTGACAAAGGTTTTTTGACCTACCAAAATTACAAAAGAACTTGTTTGTGTATGCTACAACAGCCTCACAGACCTTATTAGCGCAATATTGGAAAGATGAAGGTGTCCCATCCAAAGAAGACTGGCAAATTAAAGTAATGGGCTATGCTGAAATGGCAAAATTGATGATGAAATTAAGAGGAAGAGACAACAAGGAATTTAAGGAAGAATGGAAGAAGTTTATTGCTTATATACAGAAGCAATGTACACGGGGTTAGCAGGGTTCTAAGATTACTTGTAATTTTACAATGATTGGATAACAGGTGATAGAAATATGTTATAAATTTAACAATGGACATGCAGCATGTTGGCAAATAATGGAACCAGGGAAGGGATTAGAGGGAAGTCAATTTGTTTTGTTTTGTTTTTGTGTTGTTGTTTTATTTTTTTGGAAAATTAATACACACACACACACACACACACACACACATGAGTCAACAGTGTGATGCAGCAACAAAAAACCCCTAATGCTATTATAGGCTGCATCAACAAAAGTATAGTGTCCAAATCAAGAGAAATAATAGTATCACACCATTCTGCCCTGGTCAGAGCAGACCTGGAAAATTGTGTCCAATTCTGGGCACCACAATTTAACAAAGTAACAGCTTTGTCCACCCCTAAGAAATAAAACAGCCTAGCACTTTATGAAACTTCATTTTCCTGAAACATAGTTCTTACTGCATATTTCCCCTGTTGCACAAAGTATGTCCAAGTGTCTGTTAGAATAAACTCTGCAGAGGGCCTTCTGAACCTTTTGAAAGAGAGGGAACTGGATTCAGTGGCGTAGCGTGGGGGGTGCAGGGGGGGCCGGCCGCACCGGGCGCAACATCTGGGGGTTAGGCAAATCCACGGGTTAGGGGGCGCAAATCCATGGTTAGGGGGCGCAAATTACTTGCCTTGCCCCAGGTGCTGATAACCCACCCTACGCCACTGACTGGATTTTCTGCATGCACTTTGTGTGATCTGTTGTTCCTCTCCTTCAAAGATCACACTTTCAGGAATTACAGACTACTGCACCAGCTCCCCTTGAACTGAACCCCAAATCCTTCCTTACTGAATGTCCAGCATTGCTATTTCACTTTGGTTCTGTTACGATGAAAATAGGAATACATAGATCTTCAGACCTCAAGAACAGCAAAGCATTGTCAGGAATGTACTGTTTGGTCCTGATGAGAATCACCAGCTATCATTCCTCATTTGGGTGTTTAATTGACAGTGGAATCAATGCAGTGCAGAGGGCCCATTGTTTTGTTATGGATCATAAACTGTTTCATGACTGAGCCATTGATGGTAATTTGATGGGATCTTCATTTCTTTCTCTCTCAGGCATACAAAGTACGTGATGAGGTCTTTGTTTAGCAAAGAACAAAGCTTGAGAACACCAGAAATATGTCTTTTGATGGAAGGGCAGTTTGAGATTATGGCCCCAGCTGCACTATGCAGTTAAAGTAGCATCATACAACTTTAAACATCTATGCCATTCCCTAGAGAATCCTAGGAAGTGTAGTTTGTTAAGAGTGCTGAGGGCTGTTAGGAGATAGAAAGGAACAACTTTTTTTAGTAGCCATGATGTAGGATTCAAAATTAGCTGCACTCGGAATAGACCAATTTAAGTTAATGGGCATGTTTAAGTTAGGGTCATTGATCCCACCAGGTCTTCTCGGCATAGGATCTAGTTGAATTCCACCCATAAAGTTTATATATAAACAATAGGCCCCTTAGCTAAGGAGTAACAGCAGCAGAGGGCTCTACTGAGATGATCATTGTGCATATGGAAGTCTCTAGGTGAACAAAAACTGACTTCTGTATTGAAATACAAATTCTCAAGTCCAAAAATATAGTTCAAAAGTTTTGCTTACAGAACTCAACTTCAAACAATCTAAAACAATAAAATTTCATTCAGATAGTTGCATAATTTCTTATACTGGTCCCAGCATAAAGCATAATATCTTAGATTACAAATATCTTGCATTCTGAGCTGAAACAAAAGCTCTGCTTCTTCTCCATTAGGCTCAGGCTGTTTGCTGGAGGCAGAGGTTAACACATCCATTCTCTTTGGTGCCTTGGAACAAAGGGCTTACCCAACATGGATGCCTCCTGTATTAGCATACGCATAGACCTTTAAAGTGGAAGACAGGAGTACCTGGTGTGGGGTCATGAAGAGTCGGACTCGACTAAATGACTAAACAACAACAGACCTTTAAAACTATCTCTTTTGTGTGATTCTGAGCTGATTATCTTGCGACTCAGCCTGCAGAGATACAGTCCCATGATACAGCCCAGTTAATGATTAATCTGGTAAGCACTTGTTCAGCTTTAGAGAAATTTTCAGCCATGCCCCACGGTATACAATACAGACACATTATATATTTATTTCCATTTCAATGCACATTAAACAATTAATTGGCTCCTGCCTGTGGTCTTTCCAGGATAATTTTGCTTGCCATGGTGGGTAATGGGATGCAGGGCCAGACAAAATTTTGGATTGATCCAGGAGCGCTGGATGTAAAGTCTTGCTATGGCTGCAAGGTTTATCTCAGGGCAACAGAACCTGTGATCCTCCAAAGCAATTTCAGCTGTGATCCAGCCCAAAGCAATTTGGGGGGAACTGCTTGAAGCATCCATTGTATTGAGCTCTATTTCATTTGCTTTTGTTTGATTTGTTCATTGCAAACAGCTGAAAGTTGCAAATTTTGATAATAAACCCAACTTGCAATGGGGGTTGAATAATTTTGATAGCAACCGTGTTTAAAATATACTCAGAGGTACTGCATCTTGGATTTTATCTTTTCAACTAGTACCTAAGCTATGTGCGTAGGTACTTTATATCCATCCAACTAAAGCAGCCATAGCCTCCCCTTTCCAGTGGAGATGCACTCACTTTATCAAACTGCTTATGTTTGCGTGTCGGGGGAGGGGGAATTAAAGGCACCATGTGAATGGTTGCTATGCAACAAAGGCCCCTTCTCGCCAGCAGGAAATGTGAGGGGCTGCTTGCTTGGTTACCTAGCAACCCCTCCATATAATTTCCCCCACTGCTTTCTGTGGATGTGAACTAGGCATGCAGCTAATCATAATGATATAGCCGTGGTGTACCTTTAAACCTCTCACAGCTGAAAATAAGCACACAGTCTGTGTACTTGGGAGGGAAAGACATTCCTATGCCCAAGGGTTGCAACTACAGCCCTTCTCCCAAGGTGCTGAATAGTGTGTGTGTGTTCCTTTCATATGTTGTGAACCACACTAAAAATGAGCTAGTCAAATGGTGAGTCAAGCACTTCATGGAAACTTAACTCAGGAAGAGTGTGAAGGCAGAAGCCTTATCGATCACAGACGCTCCAAGTGTCCCTATTTTCCAGGGACAGTCCCAGATTTACAGAAGCCATCCTGGTTTCTGATTTGATCCCAGAATGTCCTGCTTTTCCTTAGGACATCCCCATTTTCATCGGAGAAATGTTGGAGTGTGGAGTTATGTGATCCCCAAACTAAGGAGATAAGTAACAGAACAACCTTTAGAAGATACAGTGGTACCTTGGGTTAAGACGTTAATTTGTTCTGGAGGTCCGTTCTTAACCTGAAACTGTTCTTAACCTGAGCTACCACTTTAGCTAATGGGGCCTCCTGCTGCCGGAGCACGATTTCTGTTCTCATCCTGAAGCAAAGTTCTTAACCAGAGGTACTATTTCTGGGTTAGCGGAGTCTGTAACCTGAAGCGTCTGTAACCTGAAGCATCTGTAACCTGAGGTACCCTGCATGGGGACTTTTTTTTTACTGTTTACTGTTTTATTGTGTTTTTATATATGGTGGAAGCTGCTTAGACTGGCTGGGGCAAACCAAGCAGATGGGTGGGCTATAAAACAAAACAAAACAAAACAAAACAAAACAAAACAAAACAAAACAACAACAATGGAATAGGACATCCCTGTTTTCATCGGAGAAATGTTGGAGGGTATGAGATCAGAGGTCGAGCCTTTGCTTGTCACTGTAGACAATACTGAACTTGGTCAACCAAATGGTCTGACCATAAGGTAGCTTCTTACTAGAGGTTAGAGCTGCAGCTATGTGGTAATCTCCTTTGCATGCCGAATGTCCCAGGTTTGATCCTTGGCATCTCCAGGTACGACTGAGGATGTTCCTCAAATGAAAAATCTCTAGAGCTGTTGCCAGTCATTGTACACAATACCGAGCTCAGTAGCTTCATGGTCTGACTTAGTAGAAGGCAGATTCATGTGTTCCCATGTTTGATCCCCTGGTATCTGCAGCTAGAAGAGTCAAGTAGCAAGAGACCAAGATACCTAAATATTTTCATATTCTACATTTCCTCTTAGGATCTCAAGACAGCCTATGTAGAGGCCCCCTGTTTTTACCTTTATTACAACCCTGTTAAGAAGGAGTAGCCAATATTGTGCCTTCCAGATAATGTTGGACTACAACTCTATGCTTTGTAGCTGCCTCCCCCAAATCAAGTTAATAAATAAAAATACTTACCTAACTAACCAGTTACGTCACAGATAACTCAATTCTGCTACCCCAACATAAAGCCTGCCCCTTGCCCAAATAAATCCATGTCTAAGTCGCCTCTTCTCCAGGGCTTTCCCCAAGCAATTAGAGACTGCCTGCTGGCAGCCTGTCTTTGCCCAACCCATTTCAGCCATCTTCTGGTTCTTGGAGACACCTGTGACTCTTCACTAGCCTGAATCATCTCTGCCTCTTGGTCTCCCCCTGGCCTCTTTGCCTCCCTCCTCCTACTCACCTCCTTCAGCTTCTGCCTCTGATTCTGGGCTTCTCTCTGCCCCTGACTCTCCCGGCTCACTAAGCCCTGTTAACCTCTTCAGCTTCTGATGTCTCCTCTTCCCAGTCTTCTCCCTCTGCCCACCACTTCCTGAGCTCTGAACCTTCTTCTTTTGGTGAATCTTCAGCTGGTTCCTCCCACCATTCCTTTGCATCCAATCAGTCCATGACATCAGATCTGAAATCTGGCAGGTTTTAAGGACACTTAACTATTGGCTTTGCCTAAACTCAAATCCGCCTGGGCTAATATCCCTAGTGATGCAGGATTTTCACAAGAGCTTCTGGACTAAAATTGTCTCTCAGAAACTTCACTCTTGTGGTTTATCACCACAACAGCTACACACTTTGGGTTTTAGTAAAGCAAACAGTCTAATTTGACAGCGCCTAAATGATATGGAGCGTCAGAACAGCTTGGCCACAATAAGGAAATTTTGCACATGGTATGACTATTTTCCACCTTCCCATTTCGACTCTCTGGCACCCTATCTGCATAACCTAGCAATTCTGAAATATAGACATGCTTTTACTTTTGCAAGATTGAATGTATTGCCCTTGGCTGTACTCGAGGGACGATTCCAACCAATTCCATACGAAAAGCGCTTATGTCCCTGTGGAGATGGCAGTACCGAATCGGTGGTGCACGTCCTGCTGGCTTGTGCTCTTTATAAAGATTTGAGGAATGAGATTATCGCCCCTCTTTTATTGTCCATTCTGGGTCACCCAGCCACTGCCACAGTGTCCTTTCTCTTGGCAGATCAAGATGAGCAGATGGCAGCAAAGGTTGCAAGGTTCTTAGCTGGGGCAATCAGAATATGACCCACTATTTGACTACTGATTCAAAACCCTAAAATATATTTTATATAATTTACTTTTTATTTCTAGTCTTTGTATATCATATTGTTGTTTTATTGCTATGGTCGATGGCTGACACAAATAAAGATTCATTCATTCATCCATTTCCACCCCTACAAGGGTGGCGCTGTGGGTTAAACCACAGAGCCTAGGACTTGCCGATCAGAAGGTCGGAAGTTCGAATCCCCGCGACGGGGTGAGCTCCCGTTGCTCGGTCTCTGCTCCTGCCAATCTAGCAGTTCAAAAGCATGTCAAAGTGCAAGTAGGAAATAGGTACCACGGTGGCGGGAAGGTAAACGGCGTTTCCGTGTGCTGCTCTGGTTCGCCAGAAGTGGCTTAGTCATGCTGGCCACATGACCCAGAAGCTGTACGCCGGCTCCCTCGGCCAATAAAGCAAGATGAGCACTGCAACCCCAGAGTCGGTCATGACTGGACCTAATGGTCAGGGGTCCCTTTACCTTTACCTTTACTAACCACTACACCAGTACGACACACTGGTGTTGGGAAATACCTCTTCCCAAGCTGCTAGAGAGTTACTCTGAGTTGCAGCACTTTCCCACCTGTTGTTGCCCACTCTACTGGTGTATTTACCAATGTGCTGCTGGAAAACATTACCATTTCCCCCTTCCAGTGGTCGGCTTGGAAAATATCAACACTTTTCACTAGGTCTTTTCAATAAAAGGCAATCAGCTATCCACCAAGGCATAATGAACACTAATTAATATTAATGTTTCCAAGTAACTAATCCACTGTTCATTTGGGGGACTTGCTTATTCATCACTCTTTACTCAAGGGGGATATTCGCATTGCCTTTAACAAGGACTTTGCCCCAGTAAAACAGGGCTGGATGGGATAATCTCAGGGCAGCAAATAAAACACGGTTATAGTTAATTAACATCTATCACTTTACGTCATGATTAATTGTGGATTTGACACCCAGTGCAGTAGTAGGTAAGATTTAATCACAGATTATTTTTGTTTGGCCCTAATTATTTTTGTGCCTGCTCCATTAAACATTTACTGTTTATTTAATAGGAAACAGTAAATACAGGAAGCACTGATGTTTGTCTGGAGGATTTGTACAGCTTAGTATAGGTTTTTCTGTCGTCTCTTATCACTTTGTGCACTTACTTCCCTCTGCCTATGATCATTGCTCCTCCAACTTTGCCACTCTTAGCTGCCCAAAAGCCTTCTGATCCTTTGAAACCACCATTATAAATATACAGATTTTTACTTTTTTGCGGGGGGTGGAAGGTGTTACTCCAACAAACAACCCATTGTCCCCACATCAGGTTGCAAAATAGGTAGCTAACAGCACAAAAAACACTGTAAGTATACAGCAGGTATGAGGAACCTCTGGCCCAGGGCCACATGTGGTCCTCCAGACCTTTCTATCTGTCGGGAAGGCTACAGGTTTTCCACCACCTTTGTTTTGTCTCAGGCAATGGTCCCAGCTGGGGGACGGGGTTCAAGCCAGGGCAGAGGGCTTGTACTGGTCATCAAGTCCAGGAATCACCAGAGCACATAATCCTCACACCAAAATGAAACTAAGAAACAGAGTCTGTTAAAGTAAAAAGAAATATTATTAAATACAGTAGCAAGGTTCCACACTCACAGGGAAGGCGCACTCTGTACACCACATGCCCTTTAGTCCTGAAGCTTACGTTCCTAGTTATTTTTTTTCCATACTATTATGAGGTATAAACATAACTTCTAGACCCTTTCTGAGCTTCTCTTCAGTCCCTGATGTCCCAGCAATCCTAGGGAATTAATGAAAACCACCTTGGGAAGTCCCGTTTTATGTTAAATGTCAGTACAATATTTCTGTTGAACCTATGGGACTTGCCATGTTCTCCTCATGGAAGGAACACACTTCTAATTATACAGAGCAACCTAAAGAGGCATCTGTGACAAAAACACATAATTTCTCTTGAAACACACCTTTCTAAAATATGGTTTGTCTCAGAATTCATGTTTTAAATTCAACTCAAGTTTTGAAAGGATTGAGGATTGGAGCTATCATTCTGTGACATTATGAAAGTGGACAAAGCAGTATTGAAAGTTTTAGAATAATAATAATAATAATAATAATAATAATAATAATAAGAAGAAGAAGAAGAAGAAGAAGAAGAAGAAGAAACAATTTTTGAAAGGAGAATTGCTTCACATCATGAACAAAAACATCAGCTGGAGAGGAACGAATCAGGTCAGTTCATTTCAGAATCCACGGTGGTTTCATCACTCAGACATGCCTAATTCTTCCTGCTTACTTCCCTTCTTGCTCCCTGCCCTTCCCTGCTCTAGTGTAAACTTCCTACATGCAAATCAGCTTCCTGTGGGCATCTCAGACTCAAGGTTTCATTTCTGGCAGTCACTTCCTTTGCTGTCAAAATGACAGCTCACTAACATGGTAGGCTAAATTTACCCAGCATCTTTGCAAAGCCCTGGTAGCGCTTGATAATGAGTCACTGGTGGGTTTCAACTTCCTCCCCCACCCTGCCATGGTATGTGTGAAATGGAACAATTAATTGTACGCTGCATGGCAGTATTTAAATAATATGTGCATAGGAAGCAGTGTTGATAGCTTTCCCTTCTTTCTCGGTCAAAAGTATGAAAGGTGCACAAGTCCTTGGAAAAGGAGCTAGTTTGTTGTAATAGAACTCCTGGTGCATCGGGGATGGCTAGAGGTATAAAGACTGTCCCCTTGAGCTTGCTAGAAATGCAAGGTCAGCCTATCTCTCTGTCTAGCTGAGTATTGTCTACTCTGACATGCAGCTGCTGTTCAGGGCCTCAGGCAGAGTTCTTTCCCACTGTATTTTAGATGGAGATACCAAGAAGCAAAGCTGAGGTCTTCTACATTCAGAACAGGTTCTTCCCCTGCCCCGTGGTACAGCACAGCAAGGCAAAGTCCAACTGGGGTGTAAGACAAGGTGAGGTCCAGGCTGGATGCAAGGCAGGTGTCAGGTTTCGGGGAATCAGATCCCTCCCCTGGTGGCAGTAATTAAGATCAAATGAAAGGAGTGTTCTTACCAGATAAAATCTTTAATAATTGCACCAAGAGACAAAGGAATGCAAACCACTTTTTAAAATCAGTACTGTCCCTCTGCTCTTGGGAATGTTCAGGAGAAGGGGGCGGCTCCCACCATTGCTCCTCAGTCCGGTCCCTGACAGCAGGGCTCACACTTTCAGGAGCATAGAGCTTTCAGTGTGTATCACTAACAGAGAAAGGCTTGAAACCAGGGATGGGGAACTTGTCCCCCCCCCCCAGATGTTGCTGGACTCCGACTCCCATCAGCTCCAGCTACCATAGCTAGTGACTATGGGAGTTGGAGTCCAGCACATCTGGAGGATCATGTGGGGAAGGACCATGCGTCAGTGGCAGAAAATAATCTATGCATGCAGAAGATCCCTGTTCCAGTCTCCAGCATTTCCAGGTACGTCTGGGAGACAACCCTACCTGAAACCCTGGAGAGATGCTGTTAGTCAGTGCAGACAGTGATAAGCTAGATGGACCATTGGTCGGATTCCATACAAGGCAGCTTCCTACATTCCTACACTTCCTGTGCCGCTGATTCACCATCCCTGATTTAAACAAACATTTTCAGGGTATAGTGTTCATAGAAGAAAAATGATATCGATGGATGCACAAAGGATATTGATGATGGTAGCCTTGCTGGTTTTGCACCATTTTCCACAGCGAAGGCTGCAGAAATACATGGCAGTGAAATGGGTAGATTTTGCACAACTTCCTTGCTTCGTGTCTGTCTGCAAGTCTCCTGACAGAGCAGAACAAACAAACAAAACAGAATTGTTGATGATTTCTCTCTTTTTGGCAGGGAGATGCATCCCTCTGCTTCCAGCACCTCTTGAGATGACTGAGTGAAATGCAGTAGAAGTGAGTGCTGGATTGGTGGAGTGAGCATTGAAATGTAATCAACCAGCCAAGTGTCCCCCCCCCCATCATCTCCCCCAAATCATTTTTGCCTTGTGTTTAAGTATATGTGACATCCTTGCTGTATGTGCACTTTGACAATCTGGGAACGCCAAACAGGCATGCTGCAATAACAGTAGTGGGATTGCAGAGTAAAGAACATTATCTGTGTTTAAACCAGTTAACCTTATGAAGCTTACTCGCAAAGGCAAACCTCGACAATTTTATATATGAGCCCTGATTTCCCCAAAGCAGATCTCCCACTGCTTGCAAGTAGAAATGCCAAATTTAATAGCTAAGAAATGTATGTTCTCTTTCCCTTAAACCCCAAGAGATGCTTAACAGCATCTTTCTTTTTCAGAAACTGGCATTCTTTATTGTTGTGCTCAGTGGTGTCTATTCTAGGCTCCTGCAATGGATATTTAAATCAGTTTGCATTGAAATCCTATATATGTGTTCTCAGAACTGTGAGGATGACTGAATCTGTCAGTTTTGCTTTCTCCCCAATTTTTAGTTTGATTCTCTACATTTTAACATTGGTTTGCAATGTTTGCCCCCTGAAAAAGTCCTCATGAAAGTGTTAGGATTCTTGCTCCATGTTTGCAGTTATGGGATTGTTTTACATCACATGACAGTGTATGTTTTCATTCCACATAGTGAGAAGTGATGGAGACAGGATGTTTATATTACTGTGTTCCATGATGTGGGACTATTGTCCTTTGTCCTTTTCTCTTTGCTGTCTGATGAGAAGGAGGAAGGAGCTAAGGCAGAGTGCTCCGAGTGTATTATATGTAAATAAAGTAGATTAGCCAAAATGCTGTGCTACTGAGTTTGTTACACGAACCGCTAATACTCTGCAGGTTCCGTAAGTGTGCTAATGCCTCTTGGTATCAGTTGCTGTGATGTTTGGGCTGGAGAAAGCTTTTGAAGCTCCCGAATGACCGACCAGGAGGGAGAGACCATGCCAGTTGGGCATGTGTCTCTGTCAGGGTCCCACACGAGAGTAGGAGAATCCTAACAGAAAGTTCACCAGCATTTTAGTGCAAATTTCTCCGTATATACACATCTTTGTATTCAGTTTTCCTGATATACAGTGAGGGAAAAAGTATTTGATCCCCTGCTAAATTTGCCCGTTTGCCCTCTGACGAGGAAATGACCAGTCCCTGATTTTAATGGTAGGTTTACTGTAGCTGTGAGAGACAGAATAACAACAGCAAAACCCCCCAGAAACCCAGAAGACAAAAGTCAGAGATTGATGTGCAATGAGTCCTATGAAGCAATACATTCCACAGCCCTTAGGGACCTCATTTCTACTGAGGGCAAACCATCGGGTTCCTACATAGTGCCAGCGGAATCATAGAATCTTAGAATTGTAAAGTTGGAATTGACTCCAAGGGCCATCCATTTCAACCTTCTGCAATGCAGGAGTTTCTGCTGCTTTTCCCATTGTCTTGCCATACATCCAGGTTTTCCCAGACATTTTGCTGATTCAGCAAAATTGTGCTGGTCCCGGGGGAAGGTTACCGTTAGCGTAGTCGAAGTCCGGTCCTGGGTCACTAGGCTGGAAACAGTCCACAAGGAGCGGGGCGAGGTCCAAAGCAGGAAGCCAGGCGGGGACAGGAACACTGGAGGGTCAGGTCTGGGTCCGGGCAGGAACAGGTACTCAACAACGACGTTGCTCCTGCAACCTGGGACCGGGCTGACTGGCCTTTATCTTCTCTGAGGCCAGGGGCGGTCCCGGCCCCCAGGAGACCCGCCTCTCCTGGCCTTAAGGCGAGCACTCCTCCTTGGAGAAACCAGTTCCCTTCGCCTCTCTGCCCTGAGCCTCTGCAGCTCAGGAGAGCCTGAAGGGTCACTGGGCCCAGGGGGAGACTCACCTGTAGGTACTGAGTCCTCAACCACCTCTGGAGCCAGAGTGGATTCACCTGGTGCCTGCTCCTGAGGATCCGGCACAGGTGCAGGTGCTTCAGAATCAAGGACCTGCCCCAGTTCAGCCGGCCCTGGAGGCGGGGACTGCTGTGCAGGCTGGGATTCCTCCGGTTCAGCCTCTGGATTCCCAGGCCATCACAAAAATTCTCCCCTGACACCATTTTTACACCCGAATACCAGGACATGTCAGGAATTTTCCTGACATACAGCAAGCCTAGCAGTATCAACTGATGATTCAACTGGCGGATGAGCCAAATTATTCTCAGACTGGAAGGAGCTTGCAGCAAAGTGTCCTTTGACGAGAGCTGGGGCTTGCTTGCTTGCTTGGCCAAGCAGCTGCAATCTGCCTGCCATTTTAATGTCCCATAATGCAGTGGTTAGAATGTCAGACTAGGACATGGGAGGCCAAGGTTAAAATGTCAAGCATAATTAAAATGTCAAGCATCTCCCAGACTGAGCTGCTGGTGTGTTGGGGTGATGGGGTGCAGGCCTGGCATCAGCAATGAGCCCTGAAGCAAGTTGCCTATTGGGTGCTGGGTGCCCTAAAACAGAACAGGCAAAGCTTTGATTTTGCCTCCAACCCAGTGGGCTTCAAAGGGTAGAAGGTCACATTCCCAGCTGCAGAGCATCAAGCAACAGTACATGCACATGTGAAAAGGCAGCAGCCCACATTGATTCATACAGTGCAGGTCTGGGGGCCAAATGCATGCCTCTTTGCCTCTTCGTCTGGCCCTTGGGTTCTGCTCAGGCAGCACCCTTCACTGCCTTTGCTTTGCACCCTCCTTGAGTGTTTTTGCCTGGCTGGGATGTGCCCTTGAACTCCCATCATGCTTGCCTAGATGGAGGATAAAGAGTGCTGTGTGAACATGTGCCGAAACTGGCCTACTGCCCAAAGCCAACAATTATATGAATGGCTCCACCCACCTTTGACTCTGGCCCTGCTCAGCACAGGCATGTGGCCCCCAGAAGGATTTCTGGAAGGCATTAGGGCCCTGGGGCCAAAACAATGTTCCCTACCCCTCATATTGTGTGCCTACTGTTTTGTTCCTTCCCCCCTTCCTTGGATTATTTCACACAGCTACCATTTGGAATATGCACCTCGCTTCCTGTGACCTTCCCCGAGGGTCATTAGACAATCTTTTCTCCAAAATGTAACCAAGCCCAGACACTCTGTTCCGCAGTAGAGGCAGCCAGCTTGCACGGTCGCTCCTGCTCTGATTTATACGCCTCTCCACCAGTGATGGATTCCATTTGCTGCTGCCAGCTGTGAGGCTGATGACAGCAAGTGTCCCATAAATCTCCAGCCTGGCCAATGTGCTTGAAGGTCCTTGCTTTCTTCATTGATAGGGCTCTTCTCCTCTTGGTTGCCCTCCCACTTCTTATTGCAAGGCTGCTCCCTGCACACCCAAGGAGCAAAGGATAAGCAAGTCATGGCAGCATCAACAAACAAACATTACGGAAAGGTCTTCTGGGAAAGTGCTAATCAAAGTGGTGGTCCACAGATTGGCAGTGGTCAGCGAACCATCATCTGCCAGTCCTGTGGGAGTTCTGTCTCAGGCTTAATGATTTATTCAAGCTAGATAGCCATCCTGGCTTATCCTCAGCACTGATTCGGAGCTGGCAGGCATCCACTGTAATCTGCATGGATTTATTATGGCATATGTTTTCATGGAGCACAGCCTTCTACGTCATGAGACATGCAAAGTGTAATTCTAAATTGTCAGACATATTTACACACCTATGGTAGCGGAGGGGATGGAGAGCACAGAATGAAACAATGCGAAGAAGAAAGGGCAGAGAAGGGCAGCCAGCATTAACTAGGCGAGACCAAAATATTTATAGCACAGTATTGGTGATAATACATACATTCCGGCATTGGTGAACTGATTTAGATGCCCAGTGTGATTAAAAAGAACAAAACACTGATATAATATCAATTTAAGCCATAGGCAATGTAGCTGAGTTTCCTAATAAACGATGATTCAACAGTTTCATGCTGGAACGTGCCTCTCTTCCAGATTCCATTGTAATTTCTATTTTATTATTTATGTATACTTAATAAAATAAAATAAAACTTCATTACAAGACTTTGCTGGCTTGATGTTTAAATATTTTTTGTTCTTCTGAATAATATGACATAAATATGGCACCGGTACCTGGAACATTGGGGATAGTTTGAGAAGCAGTGTTCTGGGACTTCCCTTTTGATGCATAGTGCAAACATTGGGATCATGCTCTGAGCCACACTCCACTGTTCCTGCCCTGAAACGTTGCTGTGCAGAGACAAAGTTCTGAATGTGGGATGTAATCCACTGAGAGCAGTCAAGTACAACATTCTTTGTTTTCCTAGAGTGGACATGCAAGGGGATGTTTGTTCTAGACAGTCGTAAACTTCCTGTTTCCTCCTGGGCTGGAACATCCTTCCTTTTGCATGTGACTAGAGGTGGGCATGGCCTTACCTGTCCAAGTAACAAAAGGACAAGGCATGTTGCCAAACACTCTCTTTTTCCATCTTCCTTTCATCATGTGAACTGCAGTGACTGCTAGTCTGCAGTCACTGGGATTATTCTCCCATGGCGAGGCTCCTTACGGGGTCCTTGATGCAGGATCACATTCATCCAGTGCTTTACCAGCTGCACTGGCTCCCGGTGGAGTACAAGGTTGGGTTTAAGGTGCTGGTTTTGACCTTTAAAGCCCTATATGGCCTAGGACCCACGTACCTACGGGACCGCCTCTCCTGGTATGCCCCGTGGAGGTTCTTAAAGTCCACAAATGACAATACCTTGGAGGTCCCAAGTCACAAGGTGGTTAGATTGGTCTCAACTAGGGCCAGGGCCTTTTCAGTACTGGCTCCGACTTGGTGGAACGCTCTGTCACAAGAGACTAGGGCCCTGCAGGTCTTGACATCTTTCTGCAGGGCCTGTAAGACAGAGCTATTCCGCCTGGCCTTTCGTTTGGACTCAGTCTGACCCTTATGTTTCCCTCCCCTTATGGTTTTGATCTATGGGCTACTACTAAACTGAGGTTGCATTTTAAATTATATTTTAACTTGTATTTTAAATTGGTTTGTTGTTGTTTCTTTGTAATTTTACTGGTGTTAGCTGCCCTGAGCTCTGGTTGGGGAGGGCAAGGTATAAATAAATTTATTATTATTATTATTATTATTATTATTATTATTATTATTATTATTGGTAGATCCACATGTATATATTTGTAACTAAGTCTGCCTTCAGGGATCCAACTGTGAACTGATGTGAGTAAACTTCTTTTATTGACTTTAAATAGGATTGCCATGTCTTTATTCTTTTAAGAGGGATAAAAGGGAACTTACCAGGAACATACAATTGAATTGTATGATAGTGAGAGGCTTATACAAGCCTGCAACCAGCTGGTTTGCACAAGCCTGCAACCAGCTATCTGCTGTGCATGTTAAAAAGGGGAACGTAAACTCTGCCAATTAAAGCAACTTGCTAGCGCAAGTTACCCTTCCTCCACAGGTGCTCCATGCAAGCAGGAACCTGGACTGCATAGAGCTCCTGGCTGCATGGAGCACTTATATCAGGGCTTGGGAACCTCAGACTAAGCCCGTAAGCAGCCACAGCTCAGACTCTGTCCTATCAATCTGCAGAGGCTGTTTCTTCAGCCGCTGTTGAGGAGGTTTGGTGCATGGTAACAAATTCAGTTGGTTTGGATTAGCTGCCAACCATCTAATGCCATTTATTAATGAAGCCCTGATGTCTCTCGTCAAGCACGAGGGCCATTTTGATAACTAAAGAGCCAGCTTACAAACAATACTTTTGTCATCCTAATGGTGATCGGAGCGACGTGGCAGGAAATCGTGTGTGCAAAGTGCCCTCATAAGGGAGCCTTTCGAGACAAATTCTGTTCCCTTCACTCTCTGTTTAGGTCATCTCATTATGGAGTGGCTCTAATGTGCTCCTTTGGTCTTCTATCAGTTCTCCCTGCCTTTGGTTCGGGGCGCACGAGCAAGAGATTGATGAGGATTACGCCGTTCCCATTTTCTTCTCTGCTTGCATCTGAAATGGTAATGAGCAAGACTTGAGAGGGGTTCGCGAGGCTCATTTGATGTAAAGCGCAGAGAAGTGTATCCCCCTGCAAAGTCAGCTGGTGCCTTTTCATTTCTGTGCACAGAGATTAATGCCATCAAAACAAACATATAATTTTGGAGGGTCTCTCTAAGTGGATGAATTGCTTCCAGGAATGTTCTTACACTAATTAGACCAATGTGTGTAATCATGGCGCAGTGGAGAGAAGGAGCTGCCTCCTTCTCCATCAGAACAATGGACCATTTAGCATGCTGCTGCTTAATCAGACATAGGTAATAGGTAATAGGTAATAGAAGGGACGCAGGTGGCGCTGTGGGTAAAACCTCAGCGCCTAGGGCTTGCCGATCGAAAGGTCGGCAGTTCGAATCCCTGTGGCGGGGTGCGCTCCCGTCGTTCGGTCCCAGCGCCTGCCAACCTAGCAGTTTGAAAGCACCCCCGGGTGCAAGTAGATAAATAGGGACCGCTTACTAGCGGGAAGGTAAACGGCGTTCCGTGTGCGGCTCTGGCTCTGGCCACGTGACCCGGAAGTGTCTCCGGACAGCGCTGGCCCCCGGCCTCTTGAGTGAGATGGGCGCACAACCCCAGAGTCTGTCAAGACTGGCCCGTACGGGCAGGGGTACCTTTACCTTTTAATAGGTAATAGTGATGGGCAAGTTCCCTCTGGCTCAACTCAGGGAAAAAAAAGACAAGCTGCTTTGCAAAACTGGGAGATGGCGCTGCTGATTCCCAAGCTCACCCAAAGGTTATATACACTGCATATATACATCAGAGTTTCCAGTGTCTTTCAAAATACAGTGGTACCTCAGGTTAAGTACTTAATTCGTTCCAGAGACGAAGAAGAAGAAGAAGAAGAAGAAGAAGAAGAAGAAGAAGAGGAGGAGGAATAATAGTAGTAGTAGTAGTAGTAGTAGTAGTAGTAGTAGTAGTAGTTTGAATTTGATATCCTGCCTTTCACTCCCTTTAAGGAGTCTCAAAGCGGCTAACATTCTCCTTTCCCTTCCTCCCCCACAACAAACAGTCTGTGAGGTGAGTGGGGCTGAGAGACCTCAAAGAAGTTAACCACTACACCACACTGGCTCTCCAGTGTGGAGATCTATACTTAAGTGGAGGTCCGTACTTAACCTGAAACTGTTCTTAACCTGAAGCACCACTTTAGCTAATGGGCAGTGGCGTAGCGTGGGGGGTGCCAGGGGTGCCGGCCGCACCGGGCGCAACATCTGGGGGGGCGCGAGTCCAGAGGGAAGGGACAAGGTCCTTCCTCCGCTGGGCTCCCCGCCGCCACCACCAGCCTTGCGCCCTAGCGCGTGCGCGCCCCCCGCCGCCGCCGCGGCTGCGCTCCACTCACTGCTCGCAGGAGGAGCAGCCGCTGCAGCAGCGCCGATGCCGCCACCAACGCCTGGCCGGGCACGGGCAGCCTTTGCACCCGCCGCCGCCATCCCCTTGGCCCAGCCACAGGCGGCGGCTGCTTCTGCCGACTGGGAGGGAGGAGAGCTCCGAGGGGCCTCGCCGCGCCCTGCTCTCCCCAAAACCCTCCGAGAGGAAGCCGGCGGGCGGGCAAGGGTCTCCCGGCGGAAGGGGGCGCCGCTGGCTCCGGCTCTCAGCGCAAGTCTCAGCCGCGGGGGGGGGGGGGTGTCGGGCAAGGACGGAGCGCGGCTGGAAGCCCCCGGACCAGGCCGGGGGGAGGAGAGGCGCTCGCCAAGCCCGGATCTCGAGCGCCTCGCAGCGCGGGCTCCACCTACAGCCCAAGGAGAGGAGGGGGCGGGGAGGCGCCCGAGGGGAGGGGGCTTCGGCTGCCTCGGCCCGCGGGGGCTCCGCAAATAATAAATTTAATAAATTCCTGCTGAGCCTTAAGGGGGGGGTCCTTGGCTCCTTCGCTCGCCCCCAGCCCCAGTGGCGTAGCGTGGGGGTGCAGGGGGGCGGCCGCAACATTGGGGGGGGCGCGCTCGCAGGGGTTAGGGGGCGCAAATTACTTGCCTTGCCCCGGGTGCTGACAACCCACGCTACGCCACTGCTAATGGGGCCTCCTGCTGCTGCTGCGCCGCTGGAGCAAAATTTCTGTTCTCATCCTGAAGCAAAGTTCTTAACCCGAGGTAATATTTCTGGGTTAGCGGAATCTGTATCCTGAAGCGTATTTAACCTGAAGCGTATGTAACCTGAGGTACCACTGTAGTGATGTATGGGAAAACAAAAAAAAAAAATCTTTGTTTGGAACTCTAAATAAGAATGTTGGTGCTGGGTGGGCCTCTCTGGAGATGGAATTCCATTATAAACAGTGTGCCACCACAGATAAATCCTCTGTCTCAGGTCACTACCAGTCTTAATTCAGATGGTGGCGGCAGAGCTGGAGACCTCTGAAAATGACTTCATTGGTATGTGTCATGGCCTCTGACCCAGAGATTTTGCACTGTGTTGTGGAGGACTATGGGGAGAAGGAGGAGATTCAGGATGCTTCCTTTTCAGTATCTTTTGTGGGATTGGGCCATGTTCAAGATCCGTGTGCCACTTGACCCCTGGCCCAAATCTGGGGTTCTTCAAGAAGGTCAATATACCCTGAGTCAAGCCATCCTGGATTTGTTCCCGATGGAAATACATCAGCATTTCAGTGCAACATTCTCTAATCTACTAGAGAATCTACTATATACACAGTCACTGATATTTGTGATGTGATTGGATAGAGGCAGAGTGAGGCAGCTGCTTCCTCTCAGGAAGAGGTAGGTCACTCTCTCCTTCCTATCTGATGCCCCAGCCCACAGGATCAATACTGCACTCGCCTCCCCCTTTTAAATCCCACTTATTATAAAATAGGATTGGAAATCTCCTTTAAGAACCCTTAGCCCCCCCAATTGCTATGAGGATGAATGGGGGTCGGGCTCGGTCCCTGGTAGCACAGGGCAATTCTGCCTGATGTAGGGATCACAGATCAAGGCCCCAGGGTGGATCAGCAGAGTCTATGCAGACTCCTATAATCTACACATTTTATAAAGTGATTGCTGGGATTTGGCCGTCAGAAAAAGTGTTGGTGAGGAAATGATTTTCCCGGTCCAAATGTATAGTAACTGAAAATCCGAATGTATGGCAACCCATGTCAGAAGTGTTGATTTTGGCGAAATTCCTAAAAAATAGCTCAGAAGCTTCAACTTTTGTGTCTGGATTGTCACTTTTTGAAATACGGCAACCCTACAGGCATTTAAATGTTATTTTCACAAATATGTGCATTTATATGTATGCTTTAACCTAACATATTTCTGGACACATTACTGGGCTGGAGCTTTGTTTGTCCCTGCCCTATCCCTATGCTCAACATAGGAAGGTGAAGGACTCATAAGATGTTGATGGGGAAGAATATGTGATAGATACATAGGTTGGTATTTCCTTTTGGGGCATAATGGCTGAACAGATCTCTTTATATGCTCCCAATCTCTTTATTATTACTTCAAAAATATATTTTTTCACACTAATCAATGTATTTCCTTCTTCTTCTTGTGCAAATGGCAAGTGTCTAAACATTTTAGCTTCTGTTGCCTGGGTCACAGACTAAATGGTTTAGACCTTTTTTCAAAAAGAAAACAAGCTCTTAACCTACAGAAGCTTGTCCTTAACCCACAACCACCTGTGGATTCAGCATCTTTGTTGATTTGATTCTGCTCAACACTTGAAGATGTCAGAAATCAAATAAACACCAGGGAAATATGATGGGTCAAATCCAGGTTGCATAAGCTTCTGAAGCACTCAACACATCACTCCCTGCCCCACATATCAGGTAACTGACAGGTGAGTAAGAAACTGCCTAAATATGATAATTTGCTTACTTTCCCTTTCTGGCATAAAAAGGAAGGTAATATTCAGCAAAATGGACAATAATGCGTTTTACGCTTATTTTATAACACTGATATTTCACTGATACACCCCATCATGAGCACAAAGCGTTTGTTTATTTCACACACAAACACACCGTTTAATTGATAATGACAGGCTCTAAATACTTTACAGGGAAGAATAAAAAGATACATTAAAATATGCTGAGGAAAGTCGTATTTTAAAGGCAAGATGGCATAACGTTTACAAATCAAAATATGAGTAAAATCCAGCACTTTAAAAACAATTATACACAATAAACTATTCTTGATGGCAGAAAGTGAGGAGGAATTAAAGGACCTTTTGATGAGGGTGAAAGAGGAGAGCGCAAAATATGGTCTGAAGCTCAACACCAAAAAAAAAAAACGAAGATCATGGCCAC
This sequence comes from Podarcis gaigeae, assembly GCF_964106915.1. NCBI lineage: Eukaryota > Metazoa > Chordata > Lepidosauria > Squamata > Lacertidae > Podarcis > Podarcis gaigeae. The sequence continues at coordinate 34,293,074 of NC_139693.1, forward strand.
TGGTCCCATCACTTCCTGGCAAATAGAAGAGGAAGAAATGGAGGCAGTGAGAGGTTTTATTTTCTTGGGCTCCATGATCACTGCAGATGGTGACAGCAGTCACGAAATTAAAAGACGCCTGCTTCTTGGGAGAAAAGCGATGACAAACCTAGACAGCATCTTAAAAAGCAGAGACATCATCTTGCTGACAAAGGTCCGTATAGTTAAAGCTATGGTTTTCCCAGTAGTAATGTATGGAAGTGAGAGCTGGACCATAAAGAAGACTGATCACCGAAGAATTTATGCTTTTGAATTCTGGTGCTGGAGGAGATTCTTGAGAGTTCCATGGACTGCAAGAAGAACAAACCTATCCATTCTGAAGGAAATCAGCCCTGAGTGCTCACTGGAAGGACAGATCCTGAAGCTGAGGCTCCAATACTTTAGCCACCTCATGAGAAGAGAAGACTCTCTGGAAAAGACCCTGATGTTGGGAAAGATGGAGGGCACAAGGAGAAGGGGACGACAGAGGGTGAGGTGGGTGGACAGTGTTCTCAAAGCTACTAACATGAGTTTGACCAAACTGCGGGAGGCAGTGGAAGACAGGAGTGCCTGGTGTGCTCTGGTCCATAGGGTCACGAAGAGTCGGACACGACTAAATGACTAAACAACAACAATACACAATAAAATTACATGTCTGGGAAGGTTTGCTAGAGCAGCAGCAACAAAGTTTTTAGCAGGTGCTGAAAACAAAAAGGTGAAGGTGCCTGCCTAATATAAATGGGCAGGGAGTTCCAAGGAGACGATAATGCCACACTTTGGTTCTCCTACTATACACATTTGTAGGCAACCCCCCCCCCCATGCACATTCTTGCAAAGCTATTCTCCTTAATATAATGCATTTTTTTTTTTGCATTGTATGCATTTTTCTGAACTGCTAAATTTGTGTGAATTTCAAAATAGGACTATGTTGCAGTTCTCATATTGTTTTGAAAAAGTGAAAAACTGGCAAGCTTGCCTTTCAATGCAAACCGCCCAAGTCCACTACTTTGCTAATCAATCCATGGTCGGAGGTGTCCCAGGGCTTTGGGGCACAGATCCTGACAGAACTCAGCAAGGAGGAGGAAGTTGGGGGCAAAACTGGAATTGGCTCCACCTGTCATTAGCTCTGGCTCCACTTACTGTTTTTCATTATTTAGTTTTTATTGAAGTTTTTTTTGTGATACAAAACAAACCAACAAACAAGGGAAAGTACACACAGCATCTCCACTTACTGTTGGGCTCCCTGCTTTCCACTATACATGTGCAGAGGAGGGCAACGAAGATGATTAAGGGTCCACAAACAAAGCCTTATGAGGAACGGTTGAAGGAGCTGGGTATGTTTAGCCTGGAAAAGAGGAAGAAGAAGAAGAGTTTGGATTTGATATCCCGCCTTTCACTCCCTTTAAGGAGTCTCAAAGCGGCTAACATTCTCCTTTCCCTTCCTCCCCACAACAAACACTCTGTGAGGTGAGTGGGGCTGAGAGACTTCAGAGAAGTGTGACTGGCCCAAGGTCACCCAGCAGCTGCAGGTGGAGGAGCGGAGACGCGAACCCGGTTCCCCAGATTAGAGACTACCGCTCTTAACCACTACACCTCAGGAGACTGAGAGGAGCTATGATAGCCATCTTCAAATGTCTTTAGGGCTGTCACATGAAAGATGGAATCACCTTGTTTTCTCCTGCTCTGGAGGGTAGGACTCAAACCCAGGGCTTCAAGTTACAGGAAAGGAGATTCTGACTAAACATTCTGACTAAAACTTTTTAACAGTAAGAGCTGTTTAGCAGGGGAACAAACTTCCATGAGAGGTGGTGGACTCTCCTTCCTTGGAGGTTTCTAAGCAGAGGTTGGATGGCCATCTGTCATGGATGCTTTCAGTTGAGATTTCTGCATTGCAGGGGGTTGGACTAGATGACCCTTGGATCCCTTTCAACTCTAAGATTCTACTAATTCTACCAATGGGCACCAGCCGTCACTGGGGAAATCTAGGGCCCAATTCTTTCCCAGGAAACATGGGGTGGGGGAGATTCTCTGTAGCAGTCATTCGGGTTTATTTGCCAGCATAACCAAAATCTCAAGAAGAAAAGCAATGGAATAAATAATAATAATAATAATAATAATAATAATAATAATAATAATAATGTAGCTAACTGGAGAGTGTGGCATGTGTTGCGTATGTGCCACTGAACTGGAGAAACATACCCATGTTGGTATCACAGCACGTTAAAATTAATATCCTTCCATTAAAGTGGATAAGATGGAGTTGATTCATTAACATTGTCTTCCATCTCAAACCGAGATGCCTTTCATTAGAGACCTAATGGGGTTTGAAAAGAGGATCTAGGTACATATAACGTTAATCATGTTGCTTCTTCTTTACTGCGCAGCAAAAAGCCCCATTTTTGCCTCTCTTTTTTAATGATTTCCAAACTGACATTCCATTACAAGCTGTTCAGGGCTGAGATTGTTTTCTTAGAGAGAAAGAGAGAGCGAGAGAGAGAGAGCCCTTTGTCAGAAGGAATATATATATATATGTGTATGCAGGTTTTGGTGTCCTCGGGTGTCTTCCCGTGTAAAAGTTGGGGTGTCTAGGCGACGTTTCGACGAGGTCTCACTCGTCATCTTCAGGCTGGTGCTTTCGGCTTCTTGTTACTGGAACAGAGCGGGATCTCAATGTTTGAGTTCCTATAAATACTGTAGAGGGGGTGTGGTGTCTAGCCTCCAATGTTCTGGGCAGAGAGGAAGTTCCCAGGCTAGTGTGCCTTTTCTTCTTTTGTTCCTTAATTACTTGAGAGATACCTTGAGTGATTTCTTGAGTGATATCCTGAGTACCACTTAGGTGGGTCATTAGGTGTGGATTAGTTGCTAAAGTCTTTGTGTCTTGACCTCTTGAACTTTGTGAAGAGTTTTCCTGAGAAGATGGCTGTATTGCACTTAGTTGTGCTTTGGCTTGGCTTCGTGTATAGGGGCGAGCTGTGGTTTTGTGGCTTGTGTCAGCCAGATCTGTGTAGGGATTGCAGGGGGGTGCAGCATCCGGAGGTGCCACCATGGATTGGCTACTGGATGGTGTCAGTAATTCATCTGTGGAGAGGGTCTGGGTTTGGGTCTGGTGTGGTTGATTGGTGTTGGCGTTCTGTGTGCCTCTGGATCTGGTGTCAGTTTTTGTGGGGAGGGCTAATTTCCAGATGTCTGGCAAGCGGGATGTGTCGTCACGCTTGTTCATGTTGTGAGGGTGTTTCTCTATCTCGATGGCTTCCATGATTATTCTCTTGTGGTGATGTTCCGTGTTAAAGAGCAATTTGGAATCTGCAAAATTAATTTCGTGTCCTGTTTCTTTCATGTGTTGGAAAAGAGAGGAAGTTTTTTCTTCTTTTTTGACGGCATTCTTGTGTTCTGCGATACGTGCATTTATTCGTCTGTTTGTTTGTCCAATGTACGTGGCTGGGCAGACTTTGCAGGGTATTTCATAGATCCCTTGGTTTTCCAACTGGATTTTATCCTTGGGGTTTCTGAGGATATTGGCTATTTTTTGGTTGGTGCAAAAGGCTGTTTTGATATTGTGTTTATGGAGGATTTTGCTAATTTTATCTGTAGTGCCCTTGATATAAGGAAGGAGGGCCATGCCATTGTTTTCTTCTGTGTCTTGGTTTTTGGGGGGTGTTTCCTTTTGGATTAGCTTCGTAATCCTGTTTTGCTGGTATCCATTGGCAATTAACACATTTGAGAGATTCTGTAACTCAGTTGTCAAGTGGTCTTTGTCAGCCAGGCGTTTGGTTCTGGAGATGAGAGTCTTGGCTACGGAGTTTATTTGTGCAGGGTGGTGGTGTGATTGTGCATGTAAGTAGCGGTTGGTGTGTGTTTTTTTCTGGTAGATAGTGTGTCCTAGGGAGCCATCAGGTTTTTTGTAGATTAGGACGTCAAGGAAGGGAAGTTGGTTGTTGGCTTCTATTTCCATAGTGAATTGTATTTTGGGGTGTAAGTTGTTGAGATGTGTGAGGAAGCTATCCAGTTTTTCCTTCCCGTGTGGCCAAATTACAAAGGTGTCGTCAACATATCTGAGCCAAAGTTTGGGTTTGTGTTCTGACTTGTCTAAAGCATTGGTTTCAAAGTGTTCCATGTACAGGTTTGCGATGACCGGTGAGAGGGGTGATCCCATAGGTGCTCCTTCTATCTGTTTGTATCTTTGTCCATTGTGGATGAAGTACGTGTTGGTTAGGCAGTGGTTGGTCAGGTCCAAGATGTATTCGGGGGGATTGTATTTGTTTTGAATAGCTGTCAAGGCTTCATTAATGGGCACTTGTGTGTACATTGGACAAACAAACAGACGAATAAATGCACGTATCGCAGAACACAAGAATGCCGTCAAAAAAGAAGAAAAAACTTCCTCTCTTTTCCAACACATGAAAGAAACAGGACACGAAATTAATTTTGCAGATTCCAAATTGCTCTTTAACACGGAACATCACCACAAGAGAATAATCATGGAAGCCATCGAGATAGAGAAACACCCTCACAACATGAACAAGCGTGACGACACATCCCGCTTGCCAGACATCTGGAAATTAGCCCTCCCCACAAAAACTGACACCAGATCCAGAGGCACACAGAACGCCAACACCAATCAACCACACCAGACCCAAACCCAGACCCTCTCCACAGATGAATTACTGACACCATCCAGTAGCCAATCCATGGTGGCACCTCCGGATGCTGCACCCCCCTGCAATCCCTACACAGATCTGGCTGACACAAGCCACAAAACCACAGCTCGCCCCTATACACGAAGCCAAGCCAAAGCACAACTAAGTGCAATACAGCCATCTTCTCAGGAAAACTCTTCACAAAGTTCAAGAGGTCAAGACACAAAGACTTTAGCAACTAATCCACACCTAATGACCCACCTAAGTGGTACTCAGGATATCACTCAAGAAATCACTCAAGGTATCTCTCAAGTAATTAAGGAACAAAAGAAGAAAAGGCACACTAGCCTGGGAACTTCCTCTCTGCCCAGAACATTGGAGGCTAGACACCACACCCCCTCTACAGTATTTATAGGAACTCAAACATTGAGATCCCACTCTGTTCCAGTAACAAGAAGCCGAAAGCACCAGCCTGAAGATGACGAGTGAGACCTCGTCGAAACGTCGCCTAGACACCCCAACTTTTACACGGGAAGACACCCGAGGACACCAAAACCTGCATTCCTGTACCCGTGAAAATCTACGAAAGCATATATGTGTATATATATATATATATATATATATATATATATATATATATGCTTTCGTAGATTTTCACGGGTACAGGAATGCAGGTTTTGGTGTCCTCGGGTGTCTTCCCGTGTAAAAGTTGGGGTGTCTAGGCGACGTTTCGATGAGGTCTCACTCGTCATCTTCAGGCTGGTGCTTTCGGCTTCTTGTTACTGGAACAGAGCGGGATCTCAATGTTTGAGTTCCTATAAATACTGTAGAGGGGGTGTGGTGTCTAGCCTCTCCACAGATGAATTACTGACACCATCCAGTAGCCAATCCATAGTGGCACCTCCGGATGCTGCACCCCCCTGCAATCCCTACACAGATCTGGCTGACACAAGCCACAAAACCACAGCTCGCCCCTATACACGAAGCCAAGCCAAAGCACAACTAAGTGCAATACAGCCATCTTCTCAGGAAAACTCTTCACAAAGTTCAAGAGGTCAAGACACAAAGACTTTAGCAACTAATCCACACCTAATGACCCACCTAAGTGGTACTCAGGATATCACTCAAGAAATCACTCAAGGTATCTCTCAAGTAATTAAGGAACAAAAGAAGAAAAGGCACACTAGCCTGGGAACTTCCTCTCTGCCCAGAACATTGGAGGCTAGACACCACACCCCCTCTACAGTATTTATAGGAACTCAAACATTGAGATCCCGCTCTGTTCCAGTAACAAGAAGCCGAAAGCACCAGCCTGAAGATGACGAGTGAGACCTCGTCGAAACGTCGCCTAGACACCCCAACTTTTACACGGGAAGACACCCGAGGACACCAAAACCTGCATATATATATATATATATATATATGAACATTTGAATTAATATAATATTTTATAAGTATCTGCATATATTTGTAATATTTTGTTTAAGTTGTCTGTTGCAGCTTCAGTTTTTTTGTACACCGCTTTGCCATATTTGTAATATATCAAGTGGCATAGAAACCCCTTCCAACTTGTAATTTTGTGATTCTGTGAAATCTAAACAAAATCTCCCGGCATAGGTCATCATACAGGGTGAGCAAAGCAGTTTCTGTGCCAAAACTGGGCCTCAATGCCAATGGAAATGGATCTAGAAAATCAGCTTCCAGTAAGGGTGTCTGGATCTGATGAAGCCCAAAGCCTGAACTGAACCAGCCCAATTCAGGTGGATTTAGCCAAGTCATGAGGATACACCCCCAGATTGCTGCAGGTCAGGGAAGTGATGTGGGAATATTCAGGGATGCAGGAGAGGATATTTTGTCGGAGTATATCCTTATCTACCTTGTGTTAACAATTTCAGCAGAGTAATAGTCCCCTCTTTTAAATTTGCAGCGGATGCGTTTTGCTCAGGCTCGCTAAAGCCTCTATAATAACTGTTCTGGTATTTCCCACTTATTCCCCCATAAAAGATAAGACACGGCACCGTTTTCTACAAAAGTATAAAAAGAGTTTACTTACATTCTGTTCACAATCAGATCCCAGAAGGCAGACTTAGCTTAGAAAAGGAACATACGCTTGGAAACTATTGCATAAGAAGACAGTCCCTCTGTCCTCTCTTGGCTGGAGGCCAAGAGAGCATCTTTGGCTAAGCAGATCTTGTTTCTTCGATGCATGTAGTGAAAGAGAGAGAGATGGCTGCCCTGTCCTGTGCTTTTGTCATTACCTGCACAGGTGAGGCCACACCCACCTCCAGTCACATGCAGAGGAAGCCTGTCTCAGTCCAGAAGGAAACAGGAAGTTTACCTGCTGGCTGGACAAACATCCTTCCCCATGCACAAACATGTTCACTCTAGGAATGTTGTGCTTGACTGCTCCTGTGTTTCACATCCCACAAGTGACTGGCAAATCAACACCCAGCAGGATTGAGCCCTCTGCTCACAAGCTGAAGAGTGGTGGGTTCAATCCTGCTTGCTGCCTTTCCTGCAGGAAAAGCACTGGTGAAGCAGCATCCATCAGGATTGAACCCACCTGCACAGTTAGGGGGTGGCTGTGCATAGCCTTAATGCACACTCCTTTCGCATGCCTCTGAATGCCAGTTACTTGGGAACAACAGTAGGACAGAGTTATTCCCCCTTGTCCTGTTTGTGGAATCCCCAGGGACATCTGGTTGGTCCCTGTGGGAAAGAGCTTCCTAGACTGGTTTCTGGTCTGCATTAGCACTCACATGGCTTTCCTTATGTTCTTATGCAACGTTATTTGTGTAGCTGAGCCTTGAGATCTTAATAAAGGTCACATTTTTAATAAGTAGCAGGTGGAGTTTGAAGAGATGTCTCCTATAAACTTTATTTTTATTATTAAAGAAATCACACACCTTGTAAGAGTATTGCTTTGTGTTCCATTGAATCTGCTGCCTATCGTGTTCTTTTTGTTGTTCCTGAACCAAAAGTGAGCAAAAGAAACTCTTATTAAGGGTAGTGTGTGCGTGGTACAGAGTCAAGCCAGAAAAAAATGATATGAAAAATCTCTGTTAAATCCCAAATTAAATTTCCCCTTCTGAGTCATCTGCATTTGAAATTTACTGTTTGAAAGACGATATCTCATAGCTACCATTTGCTGAATCTTATATTTATCATTTACCAGTTTGCATTGGGAATTCTAGAAAAGGAGCAGAAGAAGAAAAGGGGGACAGAGGGGAGATGTGAGCCAAACTTCTGCCCTAACATGGATTTTGACCAAAACAAAAAAAAAATTCCTTCCAGTAGCACCTTAAAGACCTTGTTGGTCTTTAAGGTGCTACTGGAAGGAAATTTTTTTTGTTTTGACTATGGCAGACCAACACGGCTACCTATCTGTAAATGGATTTTGACCCACTTTCCCCAAAGCAGACTTTTCCAACCTTCATTCTCCAGATGTTGCTGGACTCTGACCATTGGCCAAGCTGGCTCGGCTGATGTGATTTGGAGCCCAATAATGGCAGGGGATCCAACCACTGACATATAGCCCAGAAAAGGTTACCCAGAAAAGAATGTGGACCTCAGGGCTGGATCTCGACACATCAAAAATGTGATTCAGTTAAATGCATTGTAAACTTCATAAAGGGAAATCCTGTTGGCGAAAGATGGGACTCCACAGCGTCATCTGGTGTCACAGTGTTATAATGCATATAAAGCGCTTTTTCTTTACTAGTATAGCTGAGTCCCTGGTCTAGATGAATAACTAAAAATGGAAGGACAATAGGTGCAGCAGCTGCACCACATATAAAATTTGCTGGAGAAGGGTTGAAGACACTGAGATAGTTAATTGAAATGCAGTTGGAGGATGGATGGCGGCTAACAGATTGAGTAGATCCTGAAAAGACAGAAATACTGTTTTGGGGAGACAGGAGGTGTGTGTGTGTGGAGGACACCCTGGTCCTGAATGGGGTAACTGTGTCCCTGAAGGACCATGTGTACAGCCTGGGAGTCATTTTGGACTCACAGCTGTCCATGGAGGCACAGGTCAATTCTGTGTCCAGGGCAGCTGTTTACCAGCTCCATCTGGTACGCAGGCTGAGACCCTACCTGCCCACAGACTGCCTCGCCAGAGTGGTGCATGCTCTGGTTATCTCCCGCTTGGACTACTGCAATGCGCTCTACATGGGGCTACCTTTGAAGGTGACCCGAAAACTACAACTAATCCAGAATGCGGCAGCTAGACTGGTGACTGGGAGCGGCCGCCGAGACCACATAACTTACATTGGCTCCCAGTACGTTTCGGAGCACAATTCAAAGTGTTGGTGCTGACCTTTAAAGCCCTAAATGGCCTCAGTCTAGTATATCTGAAGGAGCATCTCCAACCCCATTGTTCTACCCGGACACTGAGGTCCAGCGCTGAGGGCCTTCCGGCGGTTCCCTCACTGCAACAAGCCAAGTTACAGGGAACCAGGCAGAGGGCCTTCTCGGTAGTGGCACCCTCCCCGTGCAACGCCCTCCCACCAGATGTCAAAGAGAACAATAACTACCAGACTTTCAGAATACATCTGAAGGCAGCCCTGTTTAGGAAAGCTTTTAATGTTTGATGTATTACAGTATTTTAATATTTTGTTGGAAGCAACCCAGAGTGGCTGGGGAAGCCTAGCCAGATGGGTGGGGTATAAATATTATTATTATTATTATTATTATTATTATTATTATTATTATTAACTGAGGTCTAGCTCCAAGGGCCTTCCTGTGGTTCCCTCATTGAGAGATATGAGGTTACAGAGAACCAGGCAGAGGGCCTTCTTGGTAATGGCACCTGCGCTGTGGCATGCTCTTTCATCAGATGTCAAAGAGTTAAACCTTCCACAGACATCTGAAGGCAGCCTTATACAGTGGTGCCGCAAGGGGGTCAAATGTAAAGAAAGGAGGTGGAGACTCAGGGTGTCTAAGTTCTTATGCTGGCAGAACCCATTCCCGGAATCTGCAAGTGACTGAGACGGACAGACGGAAAACCCGCTAGACGAAAGGGTTTTCCGTTTTGGAGGTGCTTCGCAAAACGAATTTCCTATGGGCTTGCTTTGCAAGACGAAAATGTCTTGCAAGTTCCTGCGGGGTTTTTTTTCCTTTCCCCCCCCTTTTCCCAAGCCGCTAAGCCGCTTATCAGCTTATCAGCTGATCCGCTAAGCTGCTAAGCCGCTTAACAGCTGATCCGCTACGCCTCTAAGCCGCTTATCAGCTGATCCGCTAAGCCCGCTAAGCCGCTAATAGCGCTAATCCGCTAAGCTGCTAATGGGCTTGCTTCGCAAGATGAAAAAACCGCAAGACGAAGAGACTCGCGGAACGGATTCTTTTCGTCTTGCGAGGCACCACTGTATTGGGAAGCTTTTAATGTGCGATGTTCTGTTGTGTTTTTGTATACTCTGTTGGAAGCCACCCAGAGTGGCTGGGGCAATCCAGTAAGATGGGCAGGGCACAAAAATAAATTATTATTGTTGTTATTAGTTGTGGCACAAGTTCAATCCACATTTTGTTCCGCAGTGTGGAGGAATAACCAGGTTGTACATTTATCACGCATGCTTTTTAAGTATGATGTCACATAATATAAGCTTGGGGAAAAATGACCCTCTAGAGCCCTTCCAATTCCAAATTCAGCATTTCTAGCCATCCTTGACAAATCACCACCTATTTTTCACAGAGCCTCATTACTGCATGGATTAATCGGTTGCTCAAATTGTGTTCTTTCCCTGATTTTTTGGCCATTCTCCATCACTCTCGCTGGACTGAGCTGTCTGCAGAGATCTAACTAGTGAGACCAATTTCTTATCCTTATTAGCTAAGCATAGCAATAATAAAATATGTAGACCATACACTTTCTCTGCCTTTGCCAGGATTAAACGCTTCCTAGTGTCTCAGCCACAGGGAAGTATTCATGAATTTCTGTCAGTGTGTTTTGAAGGCCTCAGAAAAGTGAACTTGCGGCTCCATCTGTGCTGGTGGGCTCCAGAGTGCCTTAGGAATCTCAAACTTCCTTTAGATCACTTTTCATTTGAATGCTGAATTCCAGTCAAGGTCTTTGTGTCCAGATCACCAACTTTTTAATAGCTTCTTCTTCTTCTAGGATAAAAAGTTCTGTCTCTAAGTGTTTTTCTGGCTCCCAGTGTTTGGGGGATAAAATGAATGGAAAATCTCACAGGAGTAGGAAAAAACACCCTAAAAACAGTGCGATTTTTTCCCTCCCAGACATCGGATGAAGGTTAAGCAGGTGTCCAAAAGTGTACAGCAAAGGCACCTGTCTGATGGCAATTGGCAGGGAGTTCCAAAGTGTAGGAATTTCCTACCTATTGATTTCTTACAAGCACAGAAGGAGTATTATGTGGTACCAATGCATTCTGTGGATCGAAGCTGCTGAGAGGCATATGTGGGGAAAGACCCCTTGGCTGTGAGTGCTGGAAGACCTGCTCCCTGTCTTGCAGGCCTTTCCCCACTTGGCTTTGGGGGCGGGGGGCTGATTCATAGAATCATAGCATTGTAGAGTAGAAGGCAGCAATGCTTTTGTATACCAGCTGCTGGAAACCACAAGGAGGGAGTGTAAGTCTTGTGCTCAGGTCTTGCTTGCTGGTTTCCAACAAGATTCTGTTTGGCCACTGTGAGGATGGTGGACTAGATGAGCCTTTGGCTCAATCCAGCAGGCTCTTACATAGTTTTGTCAGTGGGGTATTGTCAGGGTACTGCCATCAAGAGGGGGGAGGGGGGCAGAAGCCTACAGGGAGCCTCCAATGTTGCTGAGCAGTAACACTTTGTCAGGGAGTAGTGAGAGTGAAGTCTCTGGCAAAACGGAGGGGTGAAGTGAGGCAAAAGCTCACAGAGGTTACTGTGAGCCCTAGCACCGCTCCCAGGCAGGCTGATAGGGAAACAGACATGCAGCTTCCATCGTCTAGTTTTTGCAAGGGGGTCAAATGTAAAGAAAGGAGGTGGAGACTCAGGGTGTCTAAGTTCTTATGCTGGCAGAACCCATTCCTGGAATCTGCAAGTGACTGAGACGGACATGAACTTTGGGTTCCTGCACTGTACATAGTTTGCACTTAATAAAACCTGTAAAAGACAGGTCAGAGTCCTGGCTGTTTACTTGTGAGCAACCCCTTGAATCCCTGACAGGCATGAAATAGTCATGGTCAGGACTTCTCCTGAGTCCTCTCTCCTCCTGTGTAATGTGAGGTTTGATGGCCTGGAAGGAGGAGGTTAGGCAAAGCAGCATGAAAAAAGAAATTTAAAGCAAGAAGAGAGGGAAGGGGAGCTGTTAGGAAGAGACCTATCTGATTGGGGCCAAGATGCAACACCACTTTTGATACTGCTTGTGTGAATACATATATGGCCTTGTATCCAATCAGTGCATGCCCCATAGCTTCATGCTGAAATCCTGCAACTTTTCAAACCCACTTTTGTTGAGCTATAGCACAAGAGCAACAATACATATGACAATAATGTGGCAACATGGGGATAGCATTGCAAAACAGAGAATTATGTGCAGATGGTCCAGTATAAATCCACAACGAAGGCACTATTATTGCAACAATTACAAATCCAATCATCAGTTTTGCGCCCCCCATGTGTATTAGTGTTAATCTTTTTAAAATATTACTCCCCCCCCCCCCGGAAAAGTGCCTCAAAAGGCATCATAAATTTCTCCACGTTCCCCAGCCCCCTTTTGTCCTCTTTTTACCCTATGAATGTGCCACCCACCAATATTCTCTGGAAAACTTTTTGCACAACCCTACCAGAATTTTCGATTTCAAAGAAAGCGCTCCCTCGCAATAATGGGAGTAATCTAACCAAACCACCACCTTTTAAATAGAAGGTTCTCCATCACACAGCGAGTAAACATGCATTCCCACCATTCTGCCTCCCCACCTGTTGTGTCAGTCCAAGCACTTAAATTTCCTAGACAATGTCACCCAAACAGCCAACCCTGCAATCAATGGCAGGATGAAATAGCTACCTTCACAACCCATTGTGCGTCACTAAGTGAACAGCGATTACTGAGCAATAAGTAAGACTCATTTCTACTCTTTTTCCAATTTGGCACTTAGGAAGGAAACACAAACGCAATTATTTATGAAGCACTAAGGTCATAGAATCATAGAATCTGGAACAGCCCCCTGCTCAATGTAGGAAATACTGAGCTAGGGCAGCCAAAGAGAAAGCTGTGGGGAGAATTCTGTTGTGCTCAGGTCTTCTTTCAGGCATTTGGTTGGCCACTGTGAGAACAGGATGCTAGGCTAGATGAATGTTGGCCTATTCCAACTGACTATCCTTATGTTATCCCCAAGGCTGTTAGACTTGAGGACCCCCAGTAAGGGAGAGTTCACCACCAGTTAACTGTATCCATTGCAGACCTCCTCTTAGCTTCAAAAGACTTATCTTCATGTTTCAATGAACTCCATCTGCTCTAAGCTGTCCATTACATATGTCCCTGCAAGTCTTTGCCCTCTTCTACATGATTGTCCTTCAGATATTTGACACCAAGGTGTCAGTTATCCAGGAAATACACTGGAGAGCCAGTGTGATGTAGTGGTTAGAGTGGCAGATTAGGACTGGGGAAATCCAGGTTCAGATGCTCACCCAACCATGAAGCTCACTGGGTGACCTTGAGTCAGTCACGATCTCTCTTGAATAGGGTTGTTGTGAAAGGAAAAGGTGGAGGAAGAACTGTGTAATGTTGAGCTGCTCTCAATTGAGAAAAAAGTATAAATGTAATGAATGATAGTCGCCCTAAATTCCCTTTGTGTCACTAGGCCCAAATCCTAACAGAAGACTGTGACCCCAATTGACCTTTATGGTGAGAAAATGAGGAAGATATTAAGCCACGGTGTCAGCTGGGACCACTTTTCTGCAGTTATACAGCCATTTTACAAAGCAGGACTTACTTATCGTATCAAGAGAGATACACAGTGGAAGCTGAGTGGAAGCTGCATGTGGCTTTCTGAGAAAGACTTGCAAGGCAATGGATGATATCCTTGAGGAAATGGCCCCACTACCAGTGATCCAAACCTAAAACATCCATATCACAATCCCACTGTGGTCCATAGCATCCTTACCAGAACCTATTCAAATTAGGGGAGATCATGTAAAACCTCCCCCCTAATATTAGTTGATATTGCTGGATGATATTTGGTCCATGGTGTCATTTTCCCCAAACCACACCTGCCTGCCAATCAGTTGATGTCACAGGGTGATTGGAGCTCATGGTGGGGTTCAATCTTGCTGGGTGCTGTTTTATCAGAACATTGTTAGGAAACAGATTGGTGAAACAAATCCCTGCAAAGTGGGACTGGTGGGAGTTGCCCACTTATTATGTTGTCATATGTTTGGGAGGTGGCTGGATAAAGAGATAAAGATCTGGCTCACTAGGCCAAAAGAGGTTTCTCATTCCTGAACTAGATAATAAGTAAAGGTGAAGCCAAAGCCAGATGGACATTGGGTTTGCTATGTTGGGAGAAATTCTCCCCAGCTGTGGATTCTTTTATTACTACTGTATAGGGTTGTGATCAAGCAACCTTAAGGAGACAATAAGGGCCATGAAACAGTATAATTTGGTACTGAATTTAATATATTAATTTGAGGCAACTTGGCAGTATTTTGGCTGGAGGAATAACTGTGGCACACGTGTCAACTATACGATAATCCTACATGCATGTAGAATTTGCGTTATAAATTAGCATGCATGTAGAATCACCACACATGCAACATCACTGATGTCAATGCAGTCCATTAATCAGAAGCACTTTCCATATCAGAGTTTTGCATCTTGTGAAAAAGCTTTCTGAGCTGCAGTTGATCCTAGGGTCCCTTTCAGCACCAAGGACAGAGCAACAAGCTGTCAGTCAGCAGAGATTGGCTGCCCAGGAACACTAGGAGCCAAGCTGAACCTTTGCTAATCCTCGAAGAGTAAACTCCTCCAAATTGTAGGATGTTCACTGTCTTTAATTTGGTTTCATTGCAAACTAATAAACATTGAGACAAAGTCTCTCAGGCTCAAAGGCAATAAAAAGTTAACTTCAGAATAAAATCAGTTTGGCAGATGGAGTACATAAGGTAATTCATCAACACAGACACACAGAAAGAGAAATCGAGACTGACATCTGGAAGTCTTTCTTTACTGGGGACGGTCAAGCATGGCTCTCGGTTTTCTGATGCTCTCTGCTTGGTGTTCTTATTCTTTGAATGCCTAACTAGTCTTTGCTGTTTTGCCTCCTGGGGATTGAAAGTGGGGAGATCGCTGTTGCAGGAATCATTGTGCAGAGGATGGAGATAACATTCTCTTCCCCACTTTTGTTGAAGGCTGAAATTTAAATGAACCAAAATAAATACAGACATGGATACACTGGAAGCTTAAAATACAATCCTGCACATGTGTATTCAGAACCAAGGCCAATCGAATACAATGGAACTTCCTCCCAGGCCTGAAGTCAAACTGAAAATCCAAAGAAAATTATCAAGGGGTTGCAGCCTGATAGGAGATTACAACCATAGGCATCAAGACCTAGGGGCCCAAGTCCCTTCAGCCCCTCCAACAAAATATTTGAGCTCCCCCTACCCAAAAATTGTTGACCATTGCTGCCTTTCTTCCTTTTCCATGTTTGGACTTTGTTTCCCAATAAGCTCTGTAAACAAACTTGTAAAAACATTGCTGGATGGCAAGAGAGCTGGGATTGGGCAAAAACCTCTGACATTGTTTGTTGTGGCCCTTGAAGACACCCAATGAAGCTAATTCTTGGAAGAAGAAGAAGAAGAAGAAGAAGAAGAAGAAGAAGAAGAAGAAGAAGAAGAAGAAGAGGAGGAGGAGTAGTAGTAGTAGTAGTAGTAGTAGTAGTAGTAGTAGTTTGGACTTGATATCCCGCCTTTCACTCCCTTTAAGGAGTCTCAAAGCGGCTAACAATCTTCTTTCCCTTCCTCCCCCACAACAAACACTCTGAGGTGAGTGAGGTTGAGAGACTTCAGAGAAGTGTGACTAGCCCAAGGTCACCCAGCAGCTGCATGTGGAGGAGCGGGGAAGCGAACCTGGTTCACCAGATTACAAGTCTACCACTCTTAACCACTACACCATGCTGGAAGATTCAGGACAGACTAAATAAAGTACTGTTTCATGCAGAACATAATTAAACTACAGAAATGGCTGCAACTTGGATGGCTTTAAAAGAGGATTAGATAAATTGATGAAGCACAAGGCTCCACTGATGGCTACTGGCTATGTTCTCCCTGAATACCAGCATCTGGAAAGCAAAGGTGAGGAGAGTGCTGTTGCATTCAACTTCTGCTTTCAGATCCCAAAAGGAACCTGGCTGCCACTGTGAGAACAGGAATCTGGACTAGATGGGCCATTGACATGATCCAGCAAGGCTCTGCTTATGTTCTGAATAGGGAAAACTGACTCAGTGTGCTGGGCCCGGGGGTAACACATGAAACGCCATCCAGGACCGATTCAGAATCTGAAGGTTCCACTAGTAGTCAGTCCAACAGGGCCAAGGCAGGACATGAGGCAGGAAACCAGGTTAGGACAGGGACAGGATCTAGCATACAGCAATGTTGCTCCCACAACCTGGGGCGGGGTCCAACAGTCTTTTATCTTTGTCTGGGTAGCGGCCGGGCCTGATCCCCAGGTGACTCACTTCCCTGTCTTGCCTGAAGGCGAGCACTCCTCCTGCGAATATTCAGGTCTCTCCTTCTCTCAGACCTTAGTCTCTGCAGCTCAGGAGAAGTTGGTGGGTTACTACACCCAGGGGCCTCCTCAGCCTCCCCTGACTAAACCGGTAGTGGAGCAGCTGTAAGTGATGGCCCAGCTGAAGGCAACAAGGTCATCCTCACATCTGGAGCCAGGGCAGGCTCAGGCCCCTGACTCAGCCCAGCTGGTACTTGTTGCAGGGGAACCTGTGCAGACTGGGAGTCTTCAGGATCAGGCCCCAGACTTGGTTCAGATGATGCCTGAGGCAAAGGATCCGGTGCAGACTGAGACTCCTCTGGTTCCGAGCCCGAGTCCCAGGCCATCACACTCAGCTTTGGTTTCTCTCATTTTCTCATTTCTCTAATCTTAAATTTATTTATGTATGTATTTCATTTATATACTACCTTTTTCCCAAGGATTTCAAGGTGGTGCACATGGTTCTTCTCCTCCCCATTTCATCCTAACAACAACCCTGTGAGGTAGGTTAAGCTAAGAGATGGTGACTGGCCCAAGGTCACCCAGTGAACTTCATGGCTGAGTGGGGAATTCTCCTGGGCCACTGTCCAGCACTCTAACCACTAAGCCACACTGGTTCAGTTCTCTGTATTTCCACATTTGCATTTCTTCCTTAAAACAAAAACCCTCATTAAAGTTAATCAGCATTTTAGTGCCAAGTTTCTCTTAACACACACATTTTTGCAGTGCCATTTGCAGAGCAATTTCCCCAATGCATTTGTGTAAGTTATTTTTGCTAGCATATGCATTTTAATGCACAATTCACCCTAGTAGTAGTAGATGCATCTTTGTAAATGCTGCTTGGCCAGAGAGCAGAACTGAAAATTCGGAGAAATGTTAATTCTGAAGGGTGGCTGTGTTTCAGTTTGTGCATTGCAAAAGTGTGAATTCAGGTAAGTTCACCCTTAAAAGTGAACTGAATTAACCATCCCTACTTCTTATGTCCACCAAACTCCAAAATAAGAACAGCCTATAGGAAGGAGGGGGAAACCAGAGGTGGCAATGTACAAAGGATGCTGGTGGTAGCTGTTATTATTAATAATTTCCTGCCCTTCACCAGCAGGTTCCAGGGTGGGTTGCAACAATTTGAAAATTCAGAAATAAAAACTATTAAAACAAATTAAAGGACAGGATGGGCCCTGAAAACACATTTCTCAGTTTTCAAATGCCAAGGTAAAGATGGAGATAACTATTTAGTTAAAACACTCATATACCACTTACAGTAACTGTTCACATTTCTAAGTGATGTATATAAAAATGTGACAATGAAACAGTAATAATTTCTCATAAAACCACCAGCAGGATTCTAGATTCAGGTAGGTAGCTGTGTTGGTCTGAAGCAGTCAAAATAAATTAAAAAATTAAAAAATTGTCTAGTAGCACCTTAGAGACACTTGTGCACGCAAGCTTATACCCAGAACATATTGATGGATCTCAACCATAACTCTTGCTACCAGCTGCCAAATCAGTGAATTCCAGGATGACAAACAGGAACAGAACTTGCTGACTAGTAACTTGATTTTTAGTTAGCTTTATTATATACAGCAGAGTAAAGTGCAGCTTTGTACAAGTTACTATATGCACAGACTAGATTCAAACTCCTTCACCAAACTCAAAAACTCCAGCAACAAAACTGCTGTGTCATACAGTGGTACCTCGGGTTAAGAACTTAATTCATTCTGGAGGTCCGTTCTTAACCTGAAACTGTTCTTAACCTGAGGTACCACTTTAGCTAATAGGGCCTCCCGCTGCCGCCATGTGATTTCTGTTCTCATCCTGAAGCAAAGTTCTTAACCCGAGGTACTATTTCTGGGTTAGCGGAGTCTGTAACCTGAAGTGTCTGTAACCTGAGGTACCACTGTACTGCTTATTAGGAAGAACTTAGCCAATCACCACCTGTTGCTAGGCTGCCTTGTTTCCAAGCAGACTTTCTCACGTACTGTGTTTAACTTGGCTTGTTGCCAACCCACTAATTGTTCACTCCATAAGCTGCTGGAACTCAAAGTCTCAACAGAACAAACTTAGCTGGTCTCTAAGGTGCTACTGGACAATTTTTTGTTTTTTTTATTTATTTTGACTGTTTCAGACCAACATGGCTACCTACCTGAATCTAGAATCATGGAAGGCAGCACACTGAGCTGCATGAAATGGAAGTCCATCAACCTACAAAGAAACTTGCACAGGTACAGACTGAGATGTCCTAGGTATCTGAAGAAGTGTGCATGCACATGAAAGCTTATACCCAGAACAAACTTGTTGTTGTTGTTTAGTTGTTTAGTCGTGTCATTCGTGACCCCATGGACCAGAGCACGCCAGGGACTCCTGTCTTCCACTGCCTCCCGCAGTTTGGTCAAACTCCTTCATGGATCACTGCCTTGCCATGGCAAAGGGGCTTGAATAACTCAGAGAAGCTATGAGCTATGGCATGCAGGGCTACCCAAGATGGCCAGGTCATAGTGGAGAGTTTTGACCACACGTGGTCCACCTGGAGCAGGAACCGCCAAGCCACTCCAGTATCCCTGCTTTGAAAACTCCATGGACAAGGACAAAGAACAAACTTAGTTGGTCTCTAAGGTGCTACTGGACATTTTTTTCAAAATTTATTTATTTATTTCACCAGCAGGAGGATGTAGACCTCACCCTTGTCTTAATGTCCATGTCTACATTCTCTCTCTCTCTCTCTCTCTCTCTCTCTCTCTCTCTCTCTCTGCCACAAACAGGTCTTGAAGGCAAAAGGGCTTCCCTGCTGTTTGTCCTCCAGCAGTTGTTTTTCAGAGGTGCATTGCTTGAACATGAAAGCTCCACTTAGCCCATTACAACTAATGGCCACTGCTTGCCACCTCCTCATCACGCTTATCTCTTCCCCTTCTAAAACCATCTAAGGGGCCACCCCTGCACCTGGTGACATTGAATTCAAATAATTATAAGAAAGTACCACATGAACCAATCTTAAGAAGGACTTGCAAAACCTCTCCAAGCTAGTCTTCCACTTTGCTCTTACTGCCTGGGTTGCTGCTCTCTAGAACAGTTCCCTGTGCAATTAAGGAATACCCTAATTAATTACAGAGTTTTTGTAAGCTCCTTAAATTAAATTTGGCTTGGGGTGGAGGCAGGAAGGCTACTGGATTAAATAAAGAGGGATTATGCTAAGTCAACTCTACATATTTATTTTATCACGGCTCCATGATTTCTTTTCAAAGCATGGTACTTCAGTTAGTTCAGCTGGTGATGTGACCAGTGAAGTGTACAGGTTGTCTGGCTTTGCAGCCTAAGAAATCATCCACTTAGGATGGGGGAAGGGTTGTGGCTCAGTGGCAGAGTACTTGCTTTGCATCCAGAAGGTTCCAGGTTCAATCCCTGGCATCGCCAGGTAGGGCTGGGAGAGAATCCTGCCTGAAGTCCTGGAGATCACCTGTCAAAAAGTGTACTGAGCTAAATGGACCTATTATTATTACAGTGGTACCTTGGGTTATGAACTTAATGTTGGGATTTTATGCCTACGTGCCATTTGATGCAGCTTCACACACAGGCAATTAAGAAGTTGGCTGAAGGCCAAGAAGACTGAGCAGAGGGAGTTATTCTGCCTAGAGAGATGGGACCTTGGATACAACTCTGCTATTGGTCGAGGTCTCCACATAGGCATGATGACTCATGACCTTCCTAGGCTGGTTAGTAGGTTGGTCAGTGTGTGTTCTGAGAGTCATTTGGAGTTTGTTAAGTGAGAGAGCTAAGATCCGTGTCTGTATCCTGTATATAGTAACTTGTGAGTCTGCTGTGAATAATAAACACCTCTAAGGAACCAGGTTACTGGTAGCAGCGTCTTGTTCCTGTTTCATCCTACCTGCCTGCAACTGATTGCTTCTGGAAGTCTGCGTATGCTCTGCTATATTCAGCTGAGTCTGGCTAAGATCCTGCAACAGGTTAAAGTTGTGAAACACCAAATACTTAATTCATTCTGGAGGTCTGTTCTTAACCCGAAACCGTTCTTAACCTGAGGCGCGCTTTCACTAATGGAGCCTCCCGCTGCTGCCGCACGATTTCCGTTCTCATCCTGGGGCAAAGTGCGCAACCTGAGGTAACTACTTCCGGGTTAGCGGAGTTTGTAAGCCAAAGTGTTTGTAACCCGAAGTGTTTGTAACCTGAGGTACCACTGTATTATTATTATTATTATTATTATTATTATTATTATTATTATTATTATTATTTAGATCAGGGATTCCCATGCTCCGCCACTTAGCTAGGGGCCTTTCCCAGCATGTTATGTCATGTGAGAATGTCCTTCCACTGTGCTATATGCACTCTCCCCACATGTAGATGTGGAAGGGATGCCAAGGGTCATCTAGTCCAGTGTTTCCCAACCTTGGGCCCCCAGCTGTTTTTGAACTACAATTCCCATCATCCCTGACCATTGGTTTTGCTAGCTAGGGATGATGGGAGTTGTAGGCCAAAAACATCTGGAGGCCCAAGGTTGGGAAACACTGATCTAGTCCAACCCTCTGCAACACAGGAATCCCTGACAGATTGGCCAGCCAACCTCTGTTTCAAAAGTTCCAGATCACTTTCCCCTTTCTTTATTTTGAGACAGAACCACAGTTGCCATGGACCCTCTTCAATGAGTCCTCCTCCTCCTCTTCATCCTCTCCTCCTCCTCCTCCTTCTCTCTCTCTCTCCAATCTCTTGCTTGATTGCAAAAAACAAGCAAACAACCAACCCTCCAAGTGGTTTACAGAAAGATAAAAGACTAAAACTGATAAAAATTCACAACCATCCTTTAAAACATCCAAAAGTTAAAAGACTAAAACAGATTAAAATCACCTTTACTTTCCAAGCCTCTGCCTCCATGCTGCAGGTTCAACCATTTTTATTTATTTATTTTGAGCACTTGTACAGTGGTACCTTGGGTTACATACACTTCAGGTTACATACGCTTCAGGTTACAGACTCCGCTAACCCAGAAATAGTACCTTGGGTTAAGAACTTTGCTTCAGGATGAGAACAGAAATCGTGCTCTGGAGGCGCAGCAGCAGCAGGAGGCCCCATTAGCTAAGGTGGTGCTTCAGGTTAAGAACAGTTTCAGGTTAAGAACAGACCTCCGGAACGAATTAAGTACTTAACCTCTGAGGTACCACTGTATCCCACTCCTCAGCCCCCCCCCCAAGCTCACAGAGCAGCTTAACATACAATTGCCATGCATCATAGTACTTAACATTTGTGCACCTTTTTCAAAGTTCACCAGAGGTGTGATCAAGCTGTAATTAGATATGGCCAGCTATCCTGTTTTTGCATGTCTTCATCCTCAAATCCATTCTGTTTGATTTCAGCACTGCTAGACATGAGAGCATGTGAAGAGTCCTGCTAGATCGGGCCAAAGGCCCATCTGGTGCAGGATCTATCTCCCATAGTGGTTGACCAGATGTGCATAGGAATCCTGCAAGCAGAATCTAAATGCTACAGCACTCTGATTTCCTATGGTTCCCAGCAACTGGTGTTTCAAAACATGCTGCCTCCAACTTCTTTCAACATCTCTTGCTGTTTGGGTGGTCATTTCGGGGGTCCAACTAGGTTGTAGGACTCTGGACTTTGGCTCCAAGGTCCAGGCCTAACTGCACCACTGGGACAGGTGTCAGGATGTTGGGGAAAGACTCGAAATGGCAGTGCTCTCTCTTGGCAACAGCTTCCTTCCACACATTGAGAAAATGGCTACCACCCTTTCATCACATTGATGGTCTTCATATTTGTTGAAAGCATCCGTTGTAGGCTCTGAATGATTGATAATCCCTTTCAGAGGCTGACTGTCATTGAGATGCTGATTCAACTGAGCTCTGTTTCCCTTCATTTCCGTATCAGCTGTATAGCTTCATTGATCGCAGGGATCAAGGGTTTCTTGTTCTGTGGCTCATACCGAAGAATGAAAAATTAAAGGGACGATTCATCCATATCACAATTCCCAGATTTAATGAATTGGCTGCTGCTTCTGTTGATGGTTGAATATTCATTGCCTGCTGGCATCATTGACTGGGTGTCAGAAACAGTTACACGTACTGTAGGACTCTGCAGTAGAACTTCAAAAGAAAATACTTTATGGTTTGCTGGCAGAAGGTCCCAGGTTCAGGCCCTGACATCTCCAGCTAAAAGGCCCACAGGGCAGCTGTTGGGGAAGACTTTTATCTGAGACTTTGGAGCATCACTGGCAGTCAGAGTAGAAGAGCAAGATGGAAGAACAGTCTGATCTGGTTGCACAGTAGATGCCCAGAAGAATCCAAATTCCACTTCATCATTTTCAATGGTACATATTATGTTCACTGCTAGTCCTACTCTGAGCAAGCCCAGTTAATAGATATGAGTAAGAGAGTCGATGTGGTGTAGGTGGTTAGTGTCAGACTAGTAACTGACAGACCAGGGTCCAAATCCTCATTTGGCTATAAGAATTTCACTAGGTGGCCTTGGGCCAGTCATTGCCTCTCAGCCTAACCTACACTACCTTGAGCTCCTTGGAGAAAAAGATGGGATATAAATGCAATAAACAGGTAAAAATAAACTATGACTTTGTTCACATTCCTGTGATTTTCTAGTCCATGGTTTTTAATTTCCATTCAGATTACTTTGTTATGAGATACCACTTCTTGAGCCGCCCAGAGTGGCTGGGGAAACAGTCAGATGGGTGGGGTATATTATTATTATTATTATTATTATTATTATTATTATTATTATTATTACTGCTTAATGTGTTGCTTCTCAAACCAGC
This sequence comes from Podarcis gaigeae, assembly GCF_964106915.1. Classification (NCBI taxonomy): domain Eukaryota; kingdom Metazoa; phylum Chordata; class Lepidosauria; order Squamata; family Lacertidae; genus Podarcis; species Podarcis gaigeae. The sequence goes on from NC_139693.1 coordinate 34,316,202, forward strand.
TTCAAATTTGTCTCTAGCCAAGATGTGAACATGTTTGAATACAGGAAAGACATGTCTACCCAGCAAATATCTCCTGGCATGTACACAACCAGAAAAAAATTGCACTCGGTTTTGTCTTTAGCTTGCAACTTACTTGACATCATCCATGCAAAGCAGAGGTGGGAAACCTTTTCAAGCCAGAGGGCCACATTCCCTTCTAGGCAGACTTCTGAGGGCCACAGGTCAGTAGTGCATGACATTCAGAGTCGAAGGTGTATAATCTTTACCTTTGTATGGTAGTCTAATTTCTACGCTCACACCCCTCTCTATCCTCCATCCAAGCAAACAACAGGCATTATCAGAGTTCAAAGTTGATTGATTGAGTTTATTTATATGCTACTTTCCCACAATGAGCTGTGCCCAAAGTCATTTACAGCAAACATTCAAAACATTGAAATACAGAGCACTGAAAATACAAACATACAAAATGCAGAACATGCCAGTAAATTTAAAAAATAATATGCATCAACTATTTGGTAAACAAAGAATAAATTCAGTATTACAAAACAAAAACAATAATTCAGGCTTAAGGACATAAATTCAAAGCAAAACAAGGGTTGACAAAAAAAAGTTTCTGGTACAGGTCTTGTTGCACTCCAGGAAGCCTGGATTAAATACAGTTAAATAAGGAAAGTTAGATGACATACAACTGGCATACAGGTTAGATGACATACTGCTGGCTCCCACATCTTTCCTTCAGAGGAGGCTGACAGCAGCAAAAGGCAAATGTTGGGGAGGTCAATGACGATATGTATCTTTCTGGAAGTACCAACTGCTGGTGTATGCCTTATTGCACACATTCCAGCCATGCAAAAGCACTCAAGGAGGGTGCAAAGTAGTGCCAGTAGGGGATGTGGCCTGAAGCAGGCCAGATAGAGAGTCCTGGAGAGCCACAGTTGTCCCCAAGGCCTAAGATTCCCCACACCGATGTGAATGATCCAGCCCTTTGGAACCTGGAAGTGAATGAGCCCAATAGCATTCTTTTGCTCATGCTCTCCTTTGACCAGTATTTACAGGTGTACTCTTGACTGCTTTCCATTGGCATCTGTTGGCCACGAGAGAGCAATATTAGATGGAACTTTTGTCTGATCCACCAGGGCTATTCTCTCATTCTTATGTATCTAAGGTCTTGCCCAGTGAAGATTTCAGGGAAACCTGAAAACACTTACATGCTTCCAAACCAGTCATAGTTAGTCCAAATGGAGCTCCATTTTCCTTTACAGTACTCTAGACAAGTTAGGCATGCATATGGTTCTTCTAAGGCAGCCTTCCCCAACTTGGTCTCCTCCAGTTGTTTCTTCTTCTTCTTCTTCTTCTTCTTCTTCTTCTTCTTCTTCTTCTTCTTCTTCTTCTTCTTCTTCTTCTTCTTCTCCTCCTCCTCCTCCTCCTCCTCCTCCTCCTCCTCCTCCCCCTCCCCCCTCCCCTCCTCTTCCTCCTCTTCCTCCTCTTCCTCCTAATTAATAATCACATGCTCTCATGGCATATACTTTCAAGATGGCCAGGAACTGTATCTTTCAGCCATTAAATGCCTAGGTCAACTGGATGGGCATTCTGCAAATGGGAACCACCACTAAGAAGGCTCTGTGCCGGGTCAGTACCAACTTCAAGGGAAGTCCTATGCAGGATGCATTACATTAGTCTGGATGGGAGGTCCCCTGAGCATGGACAACTGAGGATAGTCTATTTTGGTCAGGAATGGCCATAGGCAAAAAACTAGCCTCAACTGGACATAAGCACTCTTGGCCACAGTAGCCACTTGGGAGTCCAGTGATAATGTGGAATTCAGGAGTACTCCTAAACTATGCAACTCTTCCTTCAAGAGGAGCACAACTGCTCTCAGAACTAATTCTCCTATCATCCCAGGGCACTGGTTGCACTAGTTGGTCTGATGAGAATTGGAGTCCAAAAGATGAGTTGGGTGAGGGAAGGCTGTTCTAAGGATGCAACAGCATTATGGAGTCCTTTTTCATGCGTTTTCTTATGCTGTCACACCAATGGGAAGAAGGATAGCAAATTTCGTGGTGATGCTTAGAATATACTTGAGTATGGTTGTTGCTGAAATGGAAGAAACAAGGTTGGAAATGATACAAATAATCTACAAAGCATGACTGATTTGCTTCATGTCCCTAAAGTTAAAAGGACTGCAGTCTAAAATAGACTGTAAATTATTCGGTAGTTCCAGGTCAGACGCAGGACCCCTGTAAAACCAACAGAGAGAAGACAAATGAGGATTGTCACCGAATGACTAATGAGGACTCTTGAGGCAACTCAAATACTGAAAAGAAGAGTAGGGTTTATCCTTGCTTCACACATCCCCACTCCCTATATGTACACCTAATTAAAAACAATCAAATCCTGGGTAGAGAAAATGAGAAGCAAAGAACAAATAAGAGAAGCTCTAACAGGAAATAAAATAACTTGGTTTAACAGTATACAACTGGAGCAATGGACAAAGAAGTGGTTAAGGGAAAACAAGAACTGCAAAGAATATACAAAATTTGAAGAAAAAAATATATATAAAAGAGGGGCTCTCTGGCCTTTTTCTAGTCTGTCAGCTGTCCAGGACAGAGCCCTTTCAGTGGTGACTACTCAGTTGTGAAATTCTCCCCCTGGGAAGTCTATGTGGCCCCATCATTTATTTGTTTCAAGAGGTCTTTATAAATATTACTCTGCTCTGCTTTTCATTATTAAATATTGTCCTATCTTGATCTTTAAGCTGCTGCAGTTTTCAAATTGTTTTCAAATCTGATCATGTTTCTTTTGTGTTAATAATGAATAATGATGATACCTTGGAGTCAGTGGGATTTGGTTATGTTATGATTGTTGTTGTTGTTTAGTTGTTTAGTCATGTCCGACTCTTCGTGACCCCATGGGCCAGAGTACGCCAGGCACTGTCTTCCACTGCCTCCTGCAGTGCCCTCCATCTTTCCCAACATCAGGGTCTTTTCCAGGGAGTCTTCTCTTCTCATGAGGTGGCCAAAGTATTGGAGCCTCAACTTCAGGATCTGTCCTTCCAGTGAGCACTCAGGGCTGATTTCCTTAAGAATGGATCGGTTTGATCTTCTTGCAGTCCATAGGACTCTCAAGAGTCTCCTCCAGCACCATAATTCAAAAGCATCAATTCTTCGGCGATCAGCCTTCTTTATGGTCCAGCTTTCACTTCCATACTTCACTACTGGGAAAACCATAGCTTTAACTATACGGACCTTTGATGTTATGATGCCTGATGCCAAATCAAAGTGAGGGCAGGCAGCATTGCTCTCACTCTGATATGACTTGCTGACATAGGAACCAACTCTTAGGGGCCAAGGTCCCTTTGCCCTCCCCCAATAAAATATTTGAGGGTGCAACCCCCCCATTGATGTACATTGCCATCCATAATAGTGTGTGTCCGCTGCATCATGTGGTCGATTATTTGGAGCAGGGCATACCAGCCCCTCCATATGTTATTCAACTTGGCACCCCACTTGCTGATGTTGTGGGCCAGGGAGGGGTCTCTTCTGCTGGACCTGCTTTCCACTCTTTTCAAAACCCTGCGGTGAGCTTCCCCCTTCTTAGGGAACAGTGTGTGTGGAATCAGGAGCCTGTAAGAATTCACTGAGTGGAATGCTTGAGGAGGTACAATTCATTTTCAGGATCAGCGGTTTCCTGCCCCACCCATTCCTAGTCACCTTTCCAGGTCACATCAGGCCTCTCCATCTACCCAGCCCACCTTTTCATTTGAAGATGAAAATGACTGCCATTAGTTTAGAGCTGCTCTCTCTATCTCCTCCAATGGCTTGGACAATGGCACAGGAGGGATTTTAGTTTCATAAATACGATGATAGAAAACTCGACTATAGGTCTCCAGTGACCACTTCCCACCATACACTCAGGAGCTCTCATTTTCAACAGTGATGACAATTAGTTCTGCCTAGTGTTCCTAATTGAAGACAGATTGAAACCTCTGTATGTGTGTATGTGTGTGTGTGTGTGTGTGTGTGTGTGTGTGTGTGTATGTATGCTCTCTCTCTCTCTTACTTCAGGATGTTGAATAGATCTAGTATGATAACTCTGCCTCGCAAATTCCTACATCTACCTGCTAAATGTGACCAAATTGTTGTTGTTGTTATTTAGACTTGTTAGTCGTTCATTGCCTAAAGATCTCAAAGTGGCTTACAAGTCAAAAGAAAGTAATTCTTCATGCACAGTAGAGCTAAATGATGGAATTTGCTCCCACAAGAGGCTGCTATGACCACCAACCTGGATGGTTTTGAAAGCAGATCAGATAAATTTACGGAGGGGATGGCTAGCAACAGCAACTAACCCCAATGGCTGTGTTCTAGCCCCACTTTTGGAGGCAGTATGCCTCTGAATCACAGTGGCTGGGAATCACATTTAGGGAGAGGGCTGTTTTGCTCAGGATATATTTGTGGGCTTCTCAAAGGCATCAGGTTGGCCACTCTGAGAAGTAGATGATGAACTCAATGGGTTGTTGATGTGGCCCAACAGGCCTCTCCTTATGTTTTTTATGTGCCTCCATATGCATGCATAAAAGATGCTCCATCTCTTATCCATACATGATTGTAGGGATTCACTCTCCTAGATGCCATAGTCACTTTTGATGGAGTGGCAGACTGGAATCGCTAACCACCTTGAACATTTTTTTTTTTTTGAAAGGAGAAAGTATCTCCCCCCCCCCCCACCAAAATCAATACATGCATTTTAACCTGTCTTTGCTTTTTCCTGACAAAAGCAGTGTTGAGGGGTCTGTATATCCAAACATAAGTTAGAAACATCTACCTCCCAGGTGATGGTCCACAAGAGGTTCCCACCTTTGCTGAAACTAAGCCAGGGAACCACAGGCATGCTTTTTCCATGATGGAATTAAGGGTGGGATATAAATGTAAAAAGAGAAAGAAAGGAAAAGAAAACAAAAAGGAATGAAATAATATGGTTGATTCCAGTGGGGTGTTTTGTTCTATGAAAAAACAGTGGTAAAGGTAAAGGAACCGCTGACCATTCGGTCCAGTCATGACCGACTCTGGGGTTGCGGCACTCATCTCGCTTTATTGGCTGAGGGAGCTGCCATACAGCTTCTGAGTCATGTGACCAGTATGACTAAGCTGCTTCTGGTGAACTGGAGCAGCGCACGGAAACACCGTTTACCTTCCCGCCAGAGCGGTACCTATTTATCTACTTGCACTTTGACATGCTTTCGAACTGCTAGGTGGGCAGGAGCTGGTACTGAGCAATGGGAGCTCACCCCGTCGTGGGGATTCAAACCACCAACCTTCTGATCAGCAAGTCCCAGGCTCTGTGGTTTAACCCACAGCGCCACCTGAATCCCATATACAGTGGTACCTCGGGTTAAGTACTTAATTCGTTGCAGAGGTCCATTCTTAACCTGAAACTGTTCTTAACCTGAAGCACCACTTTAGCTAATGGGGCCTCCTGCTGTCACTGTGCTGCTGGAGCACGATTTCTGTTCTCATCCTGAAGCAAAGTTCTTAACCCGAGGTACTATTTCTGGGTTAACGGAGTCTGTAACCTGAAGCGTCTGTAACCTGAAGCTTATGTAACCCGAGGTACAACTGTAAATACCAAACATTATATCTATATAATCTATATCTATATCTACATCATCTATATTGCAAGAAAAATAGCAAAGGGATCACAATAAGAAATATTGAGTGGGAGCATAAAATGTTAAGTAAATGGGATTTCACTCCAAAAGCAAACCCTTCTACAAAACTAAGGTTACCTATCAGGTTTCTCATTTATTCAGCACCATCTATTTTAATAACTTCTGATTTTTTAAATATTAATTTCTAACCTCCAGTGGGATGCACCAGTTAACCTCTTGGCATACAACAAATATGCTTCCATTAAGCTGAGTGTTTATTAACATTGCCCCAATTAAGCAGCAGTCATTGACACCAGTTGACTTTACCCCGCAGGAGTCACTCGGCAGATGTCCCAGCAGACCACCCGCCTCTTTGATGGATCATCCTGTTTAGGACAGACTATACTATATGCACGATATTTGCAGAGGAATTTAAAGGTGCTTCTTTCTGAAGTGCCTTCTAGCAACTGGCAGCACATCAGTGTCACATCCAAATGATGGATCTTAGCAAACAGCCATCATTGCAGCTCCAAAACAAAGCAATTTCAGAAAGAAAACAGAAGTGTGCAACAATGTTGGCAAGACAGGAGGCTGCGGGGGGCAATCTAAAGGCCCCCCTCTTGTCCCTGAGGGCTGTAACCACAAGGGCTATGAAACTAATGAAACTTAAGCTTCAAGGTCCCTAATCTCAGAAGGGCCCCAGAAGTAACTTTAGTTCACATTGCTTGATTTTTTGGGTCTAGTAGACCCCATTGGCACGACTCAAATGGATCATATTTTTATTGTATATTTTGCAACAATTCCAAAAGTTTGACAATTCAGTAGCACAGATGTTGTAAAGGTGTGATGCTCTTTCATGGAACAACCCCATTGAAGATGATAACAGTGGTCATCTAGATCTTGTTGCTGGTTGTGAAGTGCCCCCCATGACAGTTCAGAAATGTGGGTCCACCGCTGAGGGTTATCCATTTCTTTGGAGCAAGGGTGGGGGGATTTGTGTCTCTCCAGATGTTGTTGGATGACAATGGTGATGGATGATGGGAGTTTCAGCCTGGCAACATCTAGATGTTTCCCAACCCTTTCTTGAAGGGAAGGGAGGTGTTACATTTCTGAATTTGTTACTTTTTTCACTTCGGTCTTCACAGCCAGAAGCATCACTGAGAAACAACAACACTGGATGGAGTGAGCATCTCATAGATGCCCCTTTGATGCTTTTCCTGTGACCCTCCAGATGTTGTTGGGTACCAATTCTGATCATCTCCAGCCAGCATAGTCAGTGTTTAGGGATTATGAGCATTACAGTCCAGCTGGAGGGTCACCAAGGAATAAGTGGGTAGAGCCATGGATGTGACTTTCAGCCATGCAAAAGCCAGAGGGTTCTCCACCTACCCACACATTTGCCCATTTGAGAAGGAGAAGAGGAGGAGGAGGAGTTTGGACTTGATATCCCGCCTTTCACTCCCCTTAAGGAGTCTCAAAGCGTCTAACAACCTCCTTTCCCTTCCTCCACCACAACAAACACTCCATGAGGTGAGTGAGGCTGAGAGACTTCAGAGAAGTGTGACTAGCCCAAGGTCACCCAGCAGCTGCATGTGGAGGAGCGGGGAAGTGAACCCAGTTCACCAGATTACGAGTCCACCAGTCTTAACCACTACACCACACTGGCTCTCCAACTGAGGGGAAGCAAGAGGCACTATTGCAGTTCAAGAACATATTGAGGCAGGCAAAAGTATATGGGAGAGAGCTGAGCAGGGTCTGTGCTAGGTGTGGCCTAGGAGAGGGAGGATGTGCTCTGAGCAGGGGGCATGTTGTTGGGGAAGAGTTCCAAGGGCCAAATAGAGATGTATAAATGCAGGCATAGACTGATAGATGTAAACATTTCAAGTCACATGATGTCACCTCAGAAATTCTTCCGGGACAGATCTAGAAGCAAAACTCAATCAGCCAGAAGCAGGTTAGAAAAGAAACACCGCTGTTTATCAAAACTACCTGACATTCAGAAGACATCTTAAGGCAGCCCTGTTCAGGGAAGTTTTTAACGTGTGATATTTTACTGTATTTTTGGTTTCTATGGAAGCCACCCAGAGTGGCTGGGGAGGCCCAGCCAGATGGGCGGGGTATAAATAATAAATTATTATTATTATTATTATAAAAGATATGGAAAAAGCAACTGCCATTAACCGATGGAGAAAAGAGGGGACATGCACACAACACCTCTGTTTCGCTGCTTGTTTTGAACCTGAAATTTCTCCTGCACATAAATTGCAGCAAATTGCTATCTGGGAAGAACCTGCTAGCAAAAATCTAATTAGCAGTGACATTTGACTGGAAAGGTACACTTGCTTTAATTAAAATCAACAGAAACGGCATTATCTGCCATTTTATGTAAACACAGCTCATTTTCTTAATCAGGCCTGCCTCTTTCCCCAATTATGTTTTTCAAAACATGTATCTGTTGGAAAATAAACTGTACAAATATTTGCAGCCAGATCATATCCAGTGTATTACTGTTGACATCTGCATAGGATTGAGCTGACACTCTTTAGGATCTCAGCCAGACCTGGTGCCAGCATCTAGCACAGGAGGGCCATGAAACCCAGCACAAACTTCCTCCAAAATCTCCCCCCAAAACAGATTTCTAAGGGTCTATTGCTCTGAAGAGAAGTACCAAGCTAGGTGTCTGTCATGCCTAAGTCTGTCCAGACACTGAGTCCTCAGAAGAAGAACCAGAAACCCCACAAGTTGAAGACCTTGGGGAGCAAGCACATTCCCATAGAACCAGTGGTGAGGATCCCCTTGAGAGACCCTTGGGGGGGAGGCCCCCTGAAGACCCCCTGGATATATCAAAGAGGCAGAATCACAAACCCACAGACTGTCCTCAGGAACGCCAGTGCCCAAAGGTCTGGTCCAGAGCAAAAAAACCAATGACCTAGCACATGTCTACGGACCCAGAGTCATCACCTACCTTGGGAGCAAGGGATTTTTGTGTGTGCAATTAATCTCCAAAACTTCTTCACCACCACCAGCAGCAGCAGTGGCTAGGGTATGAGCTATGAGCCAGAGTATAGAAGGTTTCCCTCTTGAGTCTTCCAGTTGCTGGAAGCAACACAGATACCTGGCTCCTTCATCCTAAATGGTTTTCCTGTCTTCTTGAGTTGCACCTTGCCTGGACTTGGTGTGACATTGATCTTGGACTGTTACCTGATTTTGTCAGTGAGTCATATTTTGGACCTGAACTGATTCCCCATGCTTGACCCTGGATTGTTTGGATTGCACTGAACTGCCAGACCTGGTCGCCTTGGTGAGTGTTTTGGTCAAGAGGCTTATACTTCTTGGGACTGGCCCCTGGGGCCACCCATTAGAACATGGTCGTGTCTACACAATGCCTCTGGGTTATGTATCGTATGTCATCTTACAGAGGCATTTTGGGAAGCTCAAGATGGTGGCTGCTGCTTTGCCTGGCACACTGGGAAGAGAAGAACTATGCATTGCTGTCTTTTCCTATTGCTCCCATATACTGAGATAGACCATTGGCCAATCTAGCCCACTGCTGTCTACACTGACTAGCAGCTCTACATGCTTTCAGTCAGGGGATAATCTTAGCCTCTACTTGGAGATGCTGGGATTGAACCTGGGACCATCTGCATGCAGAGCACATGCCCTATTACCAAGTGAAGCGTTGTTTCTTAATTTAATGCTTCCTCATAGGGCAAAATCTCCCCACACTTTCAAAAACCAGCTTCTCATGAAGAAGACTAGCCTTGTACCATCTCTTCGTGTGATTCTGCTACCCATTTTATCTCACATTCTCTGCTTCTTTTTTAACCCCATCTTTCGGACAGCAGCTTACAAGAAAAGCAGGCAATTATTTAATGCTTCTTAGCAATAAAAATATATAAATCCCATTTAAAACAGATCAATACAACCAGTTCAAAAGCAGGGAAAAAGAACTATCCATCATACCTTCAAAAGACTGATGCAAGGGAAAAAACCCCACACAATTAAGTACCATAACTCACTTTCTGAAAGTCATCAAGGGACAAGTTTTGGATATATTGAAGCAGACAATTCCAGAAAATGAGTAGAGCAGCCAAAAAGACACCCTCTCACATTTTTTTTTGCTAGAGGCTGAGAATGATTTTGGATCTTTTTCGGGGTGTGTGTGTTCAGGAACAAATCATCCCCAGATCAGAAATCCCCACGTCATTTACAGTGGTACCTCGGGTAACAGACACTTCAGGTTACAGACCTCGCTAACCCAGAAATAGTGCTTCAGGTTAAGAACTTTGCTTCAGGATGAGAACAGAAATCATGCTCTGGCAGCGCGGCAGCAGCAGGAGGCCCCATTAGCTAAAGTGGTGCTTCAGGTTAAGAACAGTTTCAGGTTAAGTACGGACCTCCGGAATGAATTAAGTACTTAACCCGAGGTACCACAGTAATTCTGAAGCCAACCTTCCTCTAAATTTTGCCTTCCTCAGCATCTTCTCATCTACAAGAACTCTCCTTCCTCTCTCATTCTCACCTGCACGGAAAAGAGGGATTCTCATGAACCTCCAGAAAGCTCATTGGGTCTTGCCAGCTAGATGACCCCCACACACTGATGATGTGCTGGGTAATCAACTCTGATGGTAAGAGCTTTTTGACAGTGGAACAGTCAGCCTTGGTAGGTGGTGAACTCTCATTCATTGGAGCTTTTAAGCAGAGGATGGATGGTCATCTGCCAGTGATTCATTAGTTGTGATTCTTGCATTGCAGGGGTTGGACTAGATGACCCTTGGGGTCCCTTCCAACTTGGCAATTCTGTGACTCTACTGTGGTCACACCCCCCGCTGATCAAGCATTTGGCAGCAGTAGAAGGGGCCATAGGTGCACAACAAAATATGTGTGCAGGGCAGAGAAAGGGAACCTATATCCCTTCCATCATACCTGATGACACTGGCTGAGACTGATGGAAGTTGGGAGTCCAACAAAATCTGAAGGGCTGCATGTTTCCCTGTCTTAGCACCATGGCTCTGATCCAGTTTCTGTACCCTACATATCTGCTTTGGGATGTCAGGTGATCTGATCATGGATAGTCTATCTTCTCTAAGATATGCAGAAATGATGATGGTGGCAATCATGCCTGCAGTACATGAGACCCACCAGGGATGCAGGTAATGCTGTGGTCTAAACTACTGAGCCTCTTGGGCTTGTCGATCAGAAGGTCGGACGTTCGAATCCGCATGACGGGGTGAGCTCCCATTGCTCTGTCCCAGCTCCTGCCACCCTCGCAGTTTGAAAGCACACCAGTGTGAGTAGATAAATAGGTACCACTCTGGTGGGAAGGTAAATGGTGTTTCTGTGTGCTCTGGTTTCCATCAGAAGTGGTTTAGTCATGCTGGCCACATGACCCGGAAAGCTGTCTGTGGACAAACACTGGCTCCCTTGGCCTGAAAGCGAGATGAGCACTGCAACCCTATAGTCGCCTTTGACTGGACTTAAACATCCATGGGTCCTTTACCTTTACCTTTTTACATGTGACCCACCAAGCCAAACACCGTGGACAGCCTTGTATTTGTGCTTGCCAGGTGCTTTGTTAGCCCATGTGTTTCTACAGTGAGCAAGGCCAGGAGCCTTATTAAGACCCTTGGTGAAGTCCTGGTGTATACAGAGCTACATTTGAGACCAGGGTCTCCAATTTGGTGGCTCATCCCAAAAACTTTTGAAAATGAGAATTAGAGGATGCTCTCTGAGCACACAGAGAGCACCTATGCTTTTGACTGTCCTAAAGCATTCAACCTCTTCAAAATTTGATATTAGTAGAAATTGGCATTGTGTCTCTCTAGACCTGAACATTGGCATTTTGGTTATACTTTTTAAAAAAAGAAATTAGCACAGTGTGGATCAAGAGTATCTAATTTGTGGCATACCTCATATAAGAGTCCAGTTTCCATTCAACTCAGTTGCTGGATTCTGTCAGGAGTTCAGCCTACACTCTAGTAGGACCCTGGCGGAGACACATGCCTGACTGGCATGTTCTCTCCCTCCTAGTCGATCGTTCGGGAGCTTCAAAAGCTTTCTTCTGCCTGAACATCACAGCGACCAATGCCAACAGGCACCGGCACACTTAGGGATCCGCAGAGTTTGCACAGTTGTGTAACAGAACCCCAGCAACTCAGCATTTTGGCTAATCTACTTTATTTACATATAAACACACACACAGAGCACTGCAACATGGCTCCCCCTCTCTCTAGCATCAGACAGCAAAGAGAAAAAGAACAAAGAACGACAGTCCCACTTCACAGAACACAGTAACAGAAACATCCTGTCTCTGTCACTTCCCACTCTGTGGAGTCAAAACATATACTGTCATATGAAAGACAACAATCCTATAACTGCAATCATGAAGCAGGAATTCTAACAGATTCCACCTCATCTACCTTCAGATGGTATTGGAATCCAACTCTGGTTCATCCTGACATTATGACAGGACTGATAGGAGTTGTAGCCAAACAACACCTGGAGGTTCGCAAGTTCACTGGTCCCAGTATAGCTCAAAATATAGTTTAGACCTCGATAGGGGTCCTCTTTGTCCTTAGCAACTCTTGGGCACTGAGCATTAGAGGACTACAAACTCACCATATTTCTCAGAGCTGAAATTGTTTGCCTACAGGACGTGACTTGAAAGATAGTCAAGCCTATTGCTTCATTGGCAAATAACTCAGTGTTCGTAAGCAATAATCATTCTGCAAATTACTTTTTTTCCCAGTGACTTTCCCTCGATTTTCCACCTCCCTGTCTCCCCCACCCCCACTTTGGCAAAGCTTATTAAGAAAGATCAGATTGATGGCAGCAGGAAATTGGAAGCTAAATACTCACAAATGTTGACTAATGGCATTTCCCTCTCTCTCGTCCTTTTCCCCTAGCAGAGAGAAGGAAGGTCTTATGCTCCATCCAAAAGCATTAGACAGAATGTCCATCTGTAACACAATAACCTGGGGAATAGCATTTGTTCAATTGCAAAATGTTTTCTACACTGCAGGCTATTTCCTATTGTCTTTCATATGGCCATCAGATGTGGAGAGTCAACAGGAGACCTTCTGGACTAGTACTAGTACTGGCTAGCCTGAGCATCTTGTCATCAAGAGCAGCTGCTCTATAGAGTCACCTCACCAGAAAGGCCACCATACAGGATGTTCCTGCATGCCTTAATGCCTTAATGCCAGGATGTTCCTGACTTTGCTATCTGCTTCTTATCTCCTTGACTTCTGTTCGGTGCCTGCCATGGACTGTGCTGCTTGCCCCTGGCCTCTTAGACCATCAACCAGTCCTGGTCATGAAGGATCTGGTTCAGGAAGGGCATGGTTTGGTGGTAGAACATCTTCTTTGCATGCAGAATGTTCCAAGTTCAATCCTTGATTTCTCAACTTAAAGCCAAGAAAGGCTTCTGGGTGAAGTCCTGGAGGACCACAGTCAAGCAGTGTAGACCAGGGGTAGCCAATGTAGTATCCTCAGATGTTGCTGTATTTCAACTTCCATCAGTCCCAGTCGGCATGGCCAATGGTCAGGGGTGATGGGAATTGTTGTTCAACAACATCAGGAGAGCACCAGATTGATTGCCACTGGTGCAGACAATACTGAACTAGATGGAGAGCATGCAGAAGGTCCCAGGTTCACAGTAACGTAGGAAGTTGCTTATTACTGAATCAAGCCACCGATTTATTGAGCTCAATATTATCTACATTAACTGATGGTGGCTCTTCTTTTCAGCCAGAGGGCCACATGACCTTTAGGGCAACTTCCCTGGGAAGTAGTGGAAGGGGCCAGAGCCCAAAGTGGCTGGGGCAATTAATATAAATGTTACCTTTGTACAGTAGGCTAGTTTCTACACACACACCTCTCTTTCTGCCCATCAACCAGGCTAGCAAGAGGTGCTACCGGAGTTTAAGAACACATTCCAACCAGCTGAAAAATTCAAAAGAAGGGTGTGAAGCCTGTGAGATGCATGGCCTGGGGAGAGGAGGTCAGCAGGGGTGAGGTGTGGCCTGAGGATAGCCCCAAATAAAGACGCTTAGAGGACCACATTTGGCCCTCAGACCCCCTAGGCCTGGAGTACACAATACTAAGCAAGGTGGACAAGTAGTCAGATCTGGTCCAAGACAGTTTCCTCTGTCTCTGTAACATCTGATTGCTTTCTTCAAACCTAACATCAGGACTGTGACCTGGTGAATATGTCTTGGTAAATGCTGGGAAGCAAAGGACAAATTAAAAGCATCCCCCCACCTTCATTTGAGCAATATTTCACACTCCGTTACAAGTGCCTGTGGACAAGATGTTGTTTGAAAACACTCAGGCATATTTAAATAAAATATGAGTAAATCATGCACATGAGAGGAGCTGCACAAGAAATAAACACCATCGTCCTATAAGACTGGAGGGGTTTTGGCAATGAACTAGGTGGTAATTTATGTCGGAGTTCCATTGGAAAGTGAGCGTGTTCCATCTCTGTTGACTGCAATTGTGGGCTATAATGATGTAAATAAAGTGTAGCATTGTTCGTTTTCGTTTGTTAAGGGTACACTTGTTTGGGTAACAAGTGCAATTCATTATAACTGAGCATGCATTCCCACAGACATTTAGCTGCTACTTATGTCATTTTGGTTCTACAAGGGGGGAAAGAAAACAGGGATGTTGACCCATTACAGACTTGCGGCTGGTGAATTATCTTCCTTTTGAACAGAATCATCAATTGATTGAATCAGTGAATAGAAGAGCATTTGCAAAACCTCAATTAGCTAGTTTTCTTTTTAAGGAAACACCAGCCCAAAATGAATTATTAGTCTCCGGGGCAAGCCACCTGTGCCCCGCAGCAGCCAATCTGATGCTTCAGAAAAGCCCACAAGCAGGCCACAAAGGCAGTAGCCCTTCCCTGATGTGTGCCTTCATCCTGCAACTTGTATCCAAAGGTATACTTCCTTTGAAGCTGAAGGTTCTATTTAGAGGGGATGCCTGCTGAAGTCAAAATTGGTAGGTCAAATCCGATGGGCTTGAAAATGCCTGGATGATGGCTGACTATTTTTTGTGAATAGGACATAATTGGTAGTGCCTGCGCGTGCATACTCACTATGCATGTGCAGGTTGCAATCTCCAGCAGAAAGATATCTGAGTCTATATAGAAGAGTGGAAAGGGAGCCTGTATACCTGCTGCTTGCCCTTCAGCTTAGAGGGCAGTGGCTAAGTGATAGAGTACAAGCTCTGCTTGCTGAAGGTTCAATCTCTGGCATCTCCTAGTAGGGCTCCCTGTCAGAAACCTTAGGGCACCACCACCAGTTGGTGTAGACAATATGGAGCTAGACATGGGTAGCACTGTGGTCTAAACCACTGAGACTCTTGGGCTTGCCAATCAGAAGGTTGGCGGTTTGAATCCCCACGACGGGGTGAGCTCCCGTGTCTCTGTCCCAGCTCCTGCCAACCTAGCAGTTCGAAAGCACGCCAGTGCAAGTAGATAAATAGGTACCACTGCGGCAGGAAGGTAAATGATGTTTCCGTGCACTCTGGCTTCCATCACGGTGTTCCATTGTGCCAGAAGCAGTTTGGTCATGCTGGCCACATGACCCAGAAAGCTGTCTGTGGACAAACACTGGCTTCCTCAGCCTGAAAGCGAGATGAGCGCCACAAGCCCATAGTCGCCTTTGACTGGACTTAACCATCCAGGGGTCCTTTGACTTGACCTTTTAGATGGACCAATGTAAACAGCAGGTTCCTGTGTTCCTGGCATGGCTAAGCATCAGTTACTGCCATCTTTGTTCATACTCAGATGTTGATTGCTATTACCTTTTCTAGCACGCTTGCCTCCCCCTACCAGACCACCCACCCAGGCCTTTCTACATGAAAGAATCATTTATCCATTACTGTCCTCAAATCATTTCCCCTCTGATTTCCCTTCATCCCAACATTTGCCTGATTCTGCTCTGTGCTTATGCTTCCTCCTCCTTTTTCACCACCGGCAACTCCAGCTGCCAGCCGCTTCCCCAGTTTCTATCAGATTCAGCAATAACTCACCCTTAACCAAACATAAAGTCAGGATATATGAAAAGAGATGATCAGTGAAGCATCCCAGTGACACGCAATATACGATACACATGGGTGCACAAACATCACTCTCAAAGATGCTCTGACAGAATTTTCACCCCCCTACCTCCAAAACGCAAACTTATACAAAAAATGTAGTCAACTGAAAATTGGGAGGGGGAAACCAAGTAACCCAGAGACTCAAATTGACAGATTTATTTATCTCTTGCAGAGCGAGTTACGTATGGAATCTTTGGCTCATGTGCTTCTTTCCTGTAATTTCGATCAGGATTGGTAAATCCAGATCAGGCTTATGCATGTTATATGGCCTACCTCTTGGCAGATTCAAACAAATTACTAACAGAGACTGTAGCTAGATTTCTCTTTCCAGCTGTAGAAACATGAAATGAAATATCCCCCAATTAAACCTATCCTGACCAGCTGCTGTTCTCATAAATTACAATTTTTAATCTGGTTATGCTGCTTTTAAAAAAACTCACTATTTGCTTCTGTATTTTAAGCTGTCATGTTGTATATCTTATTTTAAACATGTTTTAGATATGCCTGATATATGATTTATGTATTGCAACCCACTTTAGGGTACAGTAGTACCTCAGGTTAAGAACTTAATTCATTCTGGAGGTCCATGCTTAACCTGAAACTGTTCTTAACCTGAGGTACCACTTTAGCTAATGGAGCCTCCCGCTGCTGCTGCGCCACTGGTGCATGATTTCTGTTCTCATCCTGAAGCAAAGTTCTTAACCCGAGGAACTATTTCTGGGTTAGCGGAGTCTGTAACCTGAAGCATCTGTAACCAGAAGCGTCTGTAACCTGAGGTACCACTGTATTTTGTCTGTCACAGTATTTTACTGGTACGGCTGTTGGTTTTATTTTGCTTGGGATCTTCACTACATAATAAAGAATTTCTATCTGTATCTAGTATGGTGCCTATTAATTCTTCTCTCTGGGGTCCTTAAAGCTGAAATGGGGTGAAACCACACTTCCGGTTTAGACAATATTCTGTAACATTTTGTTTTGTTATTCTAAAAGGAAAACAAAAACCTTTTCTCTAGAGAGCAAAACATTCAAGGAGAGTCTATGTTATGAAGACTTTACCTTGAGTTATCTTCCCTTGCTTTGTCTATTGTCTCCCTTGGCACAATTATTTCATACAACTTCCATTTGTTGTCGACTCTTTTCCAAGGTCAGCTGTCATAAAAGTGACAAAGCTTGTGGTTGCTTAGGAATGTCGCTGCACATTTTGCATTGACTTCTATCTGTTTCTTGGCCTGATGTCTGTTGCATGGATGATGATAAATAATAATAAAAATAATTTTATTGATACCTCACCAATCTGGCAGGATTTCCCCAGCCACTCTGGGCAGCTTCCAGGAAAATATAAAACATTATAAAATGTCAAGCGTTAAAAACTTCCTGATACAGGGCTGCCTTCAGATGTCTTCTAAAAGCCTGATAGTTCTTTATCTCCTTGATATCTGGTGGGAGGGCATTCCACAGGGGAGGCACCACTGCTGAGAAGGCCCTCTGTCTGGTTCCCTATAACTTCACTTCTCACAGTGAGGGAACTGCCAGAAGACTCTCAGAGGTATATCTCTGTGTCCTGGCTGAATGATGGGGGTAGAGACCCTCCTTCAGGTAAGAGCACTCTATTTGTGCTCTGGATCAAGGAAATATATATATTTTTAAAGGGGTAGTGTTTGAAACCCAGATTTCTCAGCTCATCTCCTAAGCCAGGTCTGGGAAACCTCTGACATTCCTAAATATTAGCAAGACAAAGGAGATGGTGTTGGACTTTCGGAGGGAGAGAGGGGAACTAGCCCTGCTGTATATTGGGTGTGTGTGTGTGTGTGTGTGTAGAGAGAGTCTCTTCCTTTAAATTCCTGGGAGTTTACCTTAGTGAAGACCTCACTTGGAAAAACAATATAACTCAGCTGGTTAGGAAGGCCCAACAGAGATTCCATTTTCTCAGGGTTTTGAGAAAGAACAATGTTAAACAACAATTGATGACCTCCTTCTACCGGTCCACAATAGAAAGTGTCCTCTCATATTGTATCACAGTGTGGTATGTTGGCTTGACAGCCATGGACAGAAAGTATTTACAGAGGGTGGTGAACACAGCACATGATATCATGGGCTGTCCCCTGAGCCCGCTAGATGACATCGCAAGGGATCATTGTCTTAGGAGAGCGAGACAAATTCTCAGGGACTATTCACACCCCAGCCAGCATCTCTTTAATCTTCCACCCTTGGGCAGGAGATACAGAAGTATAATCAGTTGTACCAACAGGCTAAAAAACAGTTTCTATCCGTGGGCTGTTAGGCTGCTGAATGGAAAATAATATAGTGCAACTGACTTTCGGGGTTGGTGTGTTGTGTGACAAGCACACAGAGTGCAATGAGATTGATTGTTTGTGGGGGGGGGGGAGGGAGGCTCAGTTAATTTCATTATAGACAGGTTGTACATTGACAATAAAGGTAAGATGATGATGATGATGATGATGGGATCTGATGGGAGTTGGAGCTCAGCAGAATCTGATGGGCCAAAGGTTAACCACTCCTGCTCTAACTGAACATGATGCCCTCTGGATGATATTAAACCACAACTCCTATCAGCCCCAATCAACATGGCTGATAGGTAGGGAAGATGAGAATTGTCATCTAAGAGCAGTTAAAGGAAATTACATTGGCTACCCCTGCTCTGAACCATATTGCACTCACAAGTAAGGCTGCAGGGCTTACTTGAGAGTAAGACCAGTAAGTCACTGGGACCTATTTCTGTTCTCAATAGACATGTATATGATCATACTGTTACCCACTCTGAATGGCTTTGTAGAGAGAGAAATCTAGATTGGGGAAGGGTTTGTGGCATTGCTAATCAATGTGTGGAATGCCCTTTAACCCGGTGATAGATGGCTTATGTATATTGATCCAAAGTTCTGATTTAAATGAATCCAGACTGAATGTTCCATTAAAAGTTTGGAGCAAGTCAATCCGGCAACCTAAAGATCAATCTTTTTCTTTACAGGGCTTAACATTACTTTGAGACCAAATAAGACTATGGTGAGATGGGGGGGAAATACCAGATGGCTGAATAAAGAGACAGGTATGTTTACTGTGTTGAAAGGGGCTACTTTATTTAAAATCAAACCATAAAATACCTGCAGAGGGAAAGCAACAATTGGTGCTGAAAGCAAACTTAAACCTAGAACTGCAGCCAATGGGTGACCAAAATCTCTGCCTGCAGGAAATGGTGATATGACTTTCCAGCCTACCTCCCTTCCCAGGCCAGAACATGACAGTGAGTATGTCTCTGGGGCCCTATAGTTCCAGGCAGATGAGGCAAGTTGGACCCAGTATAGACCTTCTGGTAGGTCAATGACCTGCTGCAAATCAGGACTTGGACCCTGGATATTCCTCAGGTGAGTTTCAACCTATACAACATGGGGGTTGACTGGGTTGGTGCCCAGCTGAGCCATGTGTTCTTCAGGGTTGGGGGCCCATCTTTCCTTAGCCATTCTCACCTCTAGTTTTGCAGGAGATAGCTTCCCTGGCCTTCTCTGGGGAGCTTGCAACCCAGAAGCCTCCATTTAGTCTGCCTGCAATCAGGCATGGAGGCAGCAAGGCATGAATGCAATTATGCTCTCTTCACATCTGCTTGGCCACCTTTGGCACTAACTCCAGCTTCAATCATATGTGAGGTGGCTCCAGGTAAAATCAGGCTACAATTGATTTTCTTGCCATGTGGTGATGTGGATGGGAAGCAGGGTGAAGGGAGAGGTAGAAGATGAAATCAAGGGATGGAAAGCTATGTATGGGATCCAATTCCAGCATTAATTTTAGAAATTCTTCTGGTTAAACCAGAAACTTTGGAGAAGTGGGATGAAGAGGGCAGAGGGAACCCACAAAGGAAGGAGAGGGCATAAAAAGGGAGGTTGTCTGCACTGTAGTATGCATTGATCCTAAGCTCTGTTTGAAATAAATCCACACTGAGCATTTAATTAAAAGTGTGGCGCAAGTCAGTTTGACAGCCTCAAGATTACTCTCTCTTTAATCGCCATGGGAGGTTCTTTATGTATTTATTCTAGCTATTTATTAGTCAATTTTCAGAGCCAAGACCTCACAAAGACCATGTGCAGAGAAAAATAAGAACAACACCGGGGAGATTTCGAAACGCTAGCAGGGAGTGACCAGGTTGCTGGGGGAGCTGTCCCTGGTCCTGCATAGAAATATACGAAGCTACCTTATGCTGGTGGAGCTGTGGTCTAAACCACAGAGCATAGGGCCTGCCGATCAGAAGGTTGGCGGTTCGGATCCCCGCGATGGGGTGAGCTCCCGTTGTTCGGTCCCAGTTCCTGCCAACCTAGCAGTTTGAAAGCACCCCAAAAGTGCAAGCAGATAAATAGGTACCACTCTGGTGGGAAGGTAAACTTCAGCATTACCAGAAGTGGCTTAGTCATGCTGTCCATATGACCCGGAAGCTGTGCGCCGGCTCCCTCAGCCAATAAAGTGAGATGAGCACTGCAACCCAAGAGTTGTCCCCAACTGGACCTAATGGTCAGGGGTCCCTTTACCTTTACCTTTACCTACCTTATGTGGAGTTAGAATATTGGCCCATCTTGTCAGTATTGTCTATTGTCTACTCTGGCAGTGGCCCTCCAGGGGGTCAAAGTGGGGGCATTCCCAATGGCAGGGATTGAACCTAGGAACTTTTGTGTTGAAAGCAAGTGCTCTCTCCCACTTAGCCACAGCCCTTCCTCACTAAACCTAGCAAAAGAGGGGCTCATGAAATCCCTGTGCTTAGGCTTCTCACCCACCCACAACAGCAAAAGAATGCAGTGTTTTAAACCACCAAAATCACTAAAAAAATTTTTTAGCACACACACCAAAACTGGGGGTTTCATTAAAAAATGTATTGAACTCTGAGCCCAGCAAGTAAATTGAGAAAAATAAATCAATGTTGACACATTTTCAATTAAAAGCACAATCACTGCCTTATGTTGAAGCAGCAGTTAAGATAAGAATTTGTTAAATATTTAGGCCTACCGGTGTGTGGTTGTTTTTGTTTTGTTTTTGTTTTACATATCATACTTCTAGGAAGTTTTGAAGGCAAAGGTACGGGACTAAAGCATTGGGAATCTCTCAGACTCCATGAAAGGGTCATGGATGATTATTGTTATAACTTTATTCAGACGTCACATTTCTGTAGAACAGGGTGAGGAATCTGTGTCTCTCCAGATATTGTTAGACTCCAAGTCCCATTACTCCCCAGCCAAAATGGTTGAATGTTATGGACGATGGGCATTGTAGTACAGGATCATCTAGAGGACCACAGGTTGCCCACCCTCACTATAGAAGTACGCTCAAAGTGAACAACAGAACAGAAATGAAATGAATTCATAGCTGAATAAAAATACAAAACAAAACCATAAAAACATAGCAACAGCAAAATAGTGTCATCTACTGTATTTTTTGCTTTATAAGATGCACCAGACCACAAGACGCACCTAGCTTTTGGAGGAGGAAAACAAGAAAATAAAATATTCTGAATCTCAGAAGCCGGAACAACAAGAGGGATCGCTGCACAGTGAAAGCAACAATCCCTCTTGCTATTCTGGCTTCTGGGATAGCTGCGCAGCCTGCATTCGCTCCATAAGATGCACACACATTTTCCCTTACTTTTTAGGAGGGAAAAAGTGAGTCTTATAGAGCAAAAAATATGGTACTACCTCCCAAGAGCAGACAGCCAAATGCTGAAAGTCTGCTAAAATAAAAGCAGGCTTAGGACAATGATATGTAACAGTACTTTAGAATCACTGCCCAAATATGTTGTTGAGAGGCCATAGGTCAGTGGTAGAGGACATTTTTAGCATCCAGGTTTCAGAGTCAAAACCTGGCACATCTAGGACTGAGAAATATACTTATCTGAAACCCTGGAGAACAGCTGCTGACAGTATAGAGGCAATATTGAGCTAAATGGGCCAATAGTTTGCCATGCTCCTAGACCTCAATGCCTTTTATTTTTATCTAGGGCTATTTCTCCCCAACATCACCTTAACAAAGCCCTTTTGTAAACATACCTATGAATAGGTTTCTTCAAGAAATTTCACATTTAATGATATTCTCTTGGTGCTATTTTGCCCTCTAGATGTTGTGGACTACATCTCCCATCATTGCTGACCATTAGTCATGCTGGCATGGGGTGGCAGGAGTTGGGATCCAACAACAACTGGAGGACACCATGTTGGTTTCCCCTGATCTTGATTCTATGCTTACAGGATGTCGTCGTGACACTCCCTGCCGAGGAATTAATTTTTTAAAAAATCTGCTCTATGTGAGTGGAGCTCTGATGATCAGTTTTTAGAACAAAAAGAAATCTAATTTTCTGCTCAGGTGCGTCACAATTACCATTCTTCAATGCAATCTAAGGAAGAAAAGGCTGGACAGATATTTATACAGGCAAAACTCTTCTCCGGTGTGAACTTTGCTTTTAATGTGACAGCACTATTCATCTCGGGGATAAATATTCTCCTGAGAATTTGGCCACCGGCAAAGTTGGTTACATGATCTGCATTATTTACAGTTCATTTCCTCTTGGAATTAATACTGAATCATTTCCTGCTCCCAAGGGGGATTCAAAAAGCTCACCATTTGCCTTGGATGATTGTGTAGGTGTGTGAGGGAACAAAGTGAATTTATAGCAGTTCGTGCACAACTTCTCCAATTGCTGATTATTACTGTTTTAAGCTATTGCGCTGATTCTAGGTACTGATACCCATTACATAAGGAGAGGAAGCATAGAATCATAAAATGCATGGGTGGATCCCGAGGGTGATCTAGTCTAACCCTTGCAAAGGACCTTATCAGATGGCTACCCAGCCTCTGTTTAGAAATCTCCAAGAAAGGAGAGTCCACCATCTTCTGACTTAGTCTGTTCCATACTTGAACAGCTATTACCATCAGAAAGTTCTCCCTAGTGCTTAGTTGGAGTCTCCTTTCTTTAATTTGAACCCATTGGCCAGGATCCTAGCCTCTAGAGGAGCAGAAAACAAGCTTGCTCCATCTTCCATGTGACAGTCCCTTCAAATATTTGAAGATAGCTATCATATCATTGAAGGGACGCAGGTGGCGCTGTGGGTTAAAGCCTCAGCGCCTAGGACTTGCCGATCGAAAGGTCGGCGGTTCGAATCCCTGCGGCGGGGTGCGCTCCCGCTGCTCGGTCCCAGCGCCCGCCAACCTAGCAGTTCGAAAGCACCTCCGGGTGCAAGTAGATAAATAGGGACCGCTTACCAGTGGGAAGGTAAACGGCGTTTCCGTGTGCGGCTCTGGCTCGCCAGATGCAGCTTTGTCACGCTGGCCACGTGACCCGGAAGTGTCTCCGGACAGCGCTGGCCCCTGGCCTCTTGAGTGAGATGGGCGCACAACCCCAGAGTCTGTCAAGACTGGCCCGTACGGGCAGGGGTACCTTTACCTTTACCTTTTATCATATCATTGCTTAGTCTTCTCATTCCCCAGGCTCAACACACCCAACTCTGTGAACCAAATGTTACAGCTTGTCGATATCCACCTTAAACTGTGGTGTCCAGAACTGTGACACAGTACTCCAGGTGGGATTTAGCCAAGGCAGTATAGAGTGATACTGTCATGGTCTGGTCTATGGGTGATCAAAGTCCTGGCTGAGGATGTCGAGACCAGGGGGAAGATGGCAGGGTGGGAGCAGGAATGAGAGTCCAGAAGCCAGGGGTCCGAGGGTCAGGAAGCAAGGAGTCAAGAAGTCAAAGGTCCATGGGTCAAGAAGCAAGGAGTCAAGAAGCCAAGGTCTGAGGATCAGGAAGCAAGGAGCCAAACGCAGCAAGGCAGGCAATGTGTTGCTGTGGCAAAGAGCTGAAGGGAAATGCTGAACTTATATCCCTTCCTGGCTCTTGCCACTAGGTGCAGGGAGTTACCAAGTGGCCTCACCTGTGCGGCTGCGCCTTACCTCTCCAGAACAAACTTAGGAAGGCTCCAGTCCTGTGAAGCCCTACTGGTCATTGGGCCTGGCTCCTGCATGCACTCCTGGCAGATACTCTTATTTCTCTGTGGGGGAATGTGTGAGGGGTATGGAATTCTGAAGGGTGATAACTCATATTGTAAAATTCTTAGTGCCCAGTTTGATCTTGAAGATAGGAAAGACCAACGACTGGCAAAAGGAAGGGGGACTGGGTCTTCCATTCTTATAAGAACCTTGTTTTGACTTGATTATTTACACAAATATTGTAAAATTAATGAATGTTAGAAAAATGATGGAATAAAGTTATATGGCTTTAGCAGAAATAAGGAATTAGGTACAGACAGATTGTTAATGTATTAAAGGGGAAAAAAATAAGGTTAGAATACGTTAAGATAAATTACAGGACAGAAAACAGAGGAAGATGGAAAGGAATTGCTGAAACAGTTAATTGAAGTGGAATACAAAAAGGGAGGTGTGAGGAGGTCGCTGACACAAGTGAATGAAAGTTAAGATATTGTAATTATTGGATGTGTTTTTAATTGTTTTTGTCTTGTTTGGTTGATTCAGTGTTTTAGGGTTTGTGTTGTGTGGTGTTTGTGTTTTTGTTTTTGTATTGTATTGTTATTTTTTTTCCTTTTCTTTTGTAATCTTTAAACTGCTAATAAATATTATTTTTTTAAAAAAGAATCTTCTTTTGACTTCTGAAGACACAGCTGCTTATACAGACATCCTCTTGATCTCTTGACCTCAGTCTCCTGTTTTAATTGTGATGTTGCTTTAATGAGAATGTTTTATTGCATATTTTGATTATAGATGTTTATATTTTATGTGATTGTTTTATTGTAGAAAATAATCTTCTATACTTAAAGCACAATTTAAAAATCCCATTAAAGTCTAAACAGTCATAGTTAAAATAGTGGTTGTGAAACTGACCTTTATACTTAGTAAACCACTTAGAAGCCTATTTTGTCATTAAATTGCTATCATCATCATCATCGTTATATGTATTATTATAATATAATAAATATATATTAACCTAAGAATGTAAGGAGAGCATATTGACATTAGGTTCACGGCATGCTACAGTATAAAAAGAAAATTTCAAGAAAATGTTTTTCAGGTAGTACCTAACACGATCCAAGCTTGCCAAAATTTATAAACAAAAGGAAATTTTGGGAAGTGGAGGGAACAATGTTCCACACCTGGTGGAGCTGTGAAAAAACTAAGACATATTGGGACAAGATACATGAAGAACTTAAAAAAAAGTTTAAAATACCTATACAAAAGGAATCAGAAGCATTCTTATTAGGTCTACTGGGGAAAGATATACCACAAAAAAAGAAAGGAATTTTTCTTTATGCTACAGCTGCCACCAGGATAGCATCTGCCAGCAAATAGAAGAATGAGTCAATATCCGCCAAAGATGACGGGATATATAAAGTAAGTGAATTTATCGAAATGGCAAAGCTAACTGCATATATAAGAATGCAGTCAAATCAAAAACTTAGACAAGAATGGCACTGTTTTGAAGCATATATGGACAAACACTGTTCAAAGAAGAACATACTGATATGCCTAGATTAAAGGAACAGAGGGGGAGAAGAAATAATAGTAAGAGAGACTATACAAAGCTTAAAATATAAAACCTAAAAGATTGCAATGTGGGTATTGAATACTAAACATATGGAAGTCAAGCTGTAGTGGAGGGAGGTCGCAAGGTGTGGTCATGGGATATCAAGGGAGTGGGAAGATTCTTTTTGTATGTGCAAATGGCTGTTGGTCTTTGTGTGTTTTTGTATTATTTTTATGCACTATACTTTTTAAAAAAAGAATGCAAGGAGAGCCAGCTACATCAAGTCAAGTGCCCATTCAGTCCAGCATCTTGTTCTCACAGATGCCTGTTTGTTTGTGTATTATTTTGCTAAGTATGAAATAGGTAGGAGTGAATTTCTCCCCATTCCTGGTCTTCAGCTTCTAATTGTGTGTCAGGGACAGGAAGGAGTCCATTTGGTGGTTAGAGGAGGCAGGGGCCCAGGAGGATGATCTGGGGGAGGGGCCAGTGATTTGTGGCACCAATGAGGCAAGGGGAAGAGTAAGAGTCCAGACTAGGCTTCCTCAACCTTGGTCCTCCAGATGTTTTTGGACTACAACTCCCATGATCCCTAGCTAGCAGGACCAGTGGTCAGGGATGATGGGAATTGTAGTCTCAAAACATCTGGAGGGCCGAGGTTGAGGAAGCCTGGTCCAGACAGTCAGAGATGGGAGAAGAGAAGGCAGGGGAAGAGATGCAGGGAGGTGTAGAGGTGGAAGAGGCAGTCGCAGAGACAATATCCTGTGCCCCTTCCCCTACTGCAGTGATGGCCAAACTTGGCCCTCCAGCTGTTTTGGGACTACAAATCCCATCATCCCTAGCTAACAGGACCAATGGTCAGGGATGATGGGAATTATAGTCCCAAAACATCTGGAGGGCCAAGTTTGGCCATCACTGCCCTACTGTCTCCAAGGATGAGGAGGGGTTTAAAGTGTTAAGAGCAGCTGCAACTGGGTAAGTCACCAGTTGATTGCGTGCACAACATATAAGTGCTGATGGAAGTGTGGTTGTGCTGTTGCTCCAAGAAGTCTGAAGAGGATGCAAGGCTTGCTATTTAGCAGGAGTGGTACGTGTAATTCTTTCACCTTAGGAGCCGATGCAATCAAGTGTTTTGCCAATAAAAAACTAAACTTCCAATTGTGTGTCCTCATTGGGAGCTGGGGCTCTTAGGAGATTGTGCTATGTTTGTGTCAGTTTCCAGATGCGTTGTTCTTTTCCCACTGAAGCTTTCTCGTTTTCTTCCCTCCCTTCATCTCATTTCATGGATTTCCCCCTTTCATAAAATAAAGATGAACGAAAGCTGATCTCACATGCTCCACTAAACCACACCATGGTGCTTTCAAATACACCAAGGGATCCAACTTGATGAATAAATAAAGCCTGATATCGAGAAGGCATCACAAACATTGCCATATGGCTTTGTAAATTTGATCAAGAGGCTGATTATATTAAGGCCCCCCTAATTGAGAGAATTGCCAATGGAGATATCTAAGCATGATGCTGGTTACAAGACAAAACACATTCTGTCTTAGGCTTTGCTTTTGAGCTATGTATTGTACTCTTAGTGAATTAACTACTAATTTACTTTTGGCCAGATTTTCATTGAATTGTCAGGCAGCCAATGGATCAGCCAGCCTATCAGTGGCAATTTAGTGGCCTATGGATCAAATTGACCCTGACATTAGCTCCTTTCAGCTCTTGCTGCTCTATATATCCCAGCTGGAGGTTCTGCTGCTAAAATCATCCTCTACAATGGGATATGGAAGAAGCAATGTCCCTTCAGATGTTGTTGGACTCCAGTTATCATCAGCCCCAGTCAGCATGGCCTGTGGAATGGAGAACATCAACAACTGGAGGGTCCCAGCCCCAGCTCTATAAGAAAAACACCGAAGGCTTTATATTTCCCTGAAACAATTTACATAGGAGACACCCATTCACAGCTCAATAAATGACAGGTCTAAGGGACATCTAAAGGATAAGAATGCAAGAAGATCCCTGTTACATCACCCAGGGGTCTATCTAGATCAGCACAGTGTTTGTTACAGTGACTACACAGATGCTCCAGAAAGCCCATTAGCCCACGAGGGCAGCAAATTTCACACACTGTCGCACCCCAGCAGCCGGAATTTAGTGGCATACTGACTCCGAACAGATAGATTCTCAGTATGGATTCCAAAATGCACCCTTCACTGGTGGAGGAAGGGGGGGGGCTGTGGTGGGGGTGGACTGCCCCGGGT
Organism: Podarcis gaigeae; assembly: GCF_964106915.1. NCBI lineage: Eukaryota > Metazoa > Chordata > Lepidosauria > Squamata > Lacertidae > Podarcis > Podarcis gaigeae. The sequence continues at coordinate 34,343,732 of NC_139693.1, forward strand.
GCCATCAATGAGGGGTGTGTGACAAAATGCAACTTGACGCTGCCTGTGGAACGGAGCAGGGTTGAGTTGTATTGTGACTCTTCCACTTCTCAGCAATTGGCCAGGCTCTCCCTGCCCATCTTGTCCATGTTCTGCCCTTGGGGGAACCCTGCCTTGCCTCATGAGCAGCAGGACAGCTTCAACCATGGACACATGCGTACACACACTGAGGGGGGTCACATTCGTCGTGCCACCCACCTGTGACTCCCAAGCCTACCCTGAGCTGTTGGGGAAAGGCATGGAGCTATGCTGCTTTGCGGGCAGCCTTCCCCCTTAGCTTTGACAGCTCAGAGAAGGCTTCGGGGTTGTGGGCACGCGGCTCACCGAGTGTCACCCCCTCAGTGTGTGTGTGTGTGAGCTGTCAAAACAAAGGGGGAAGGGGGAAAGGCTGCCGGCAAAGTGACTCAGCTCCCCCCCTTCCCCCGATGTCTTGGGGGAGTCTTGGGAGTCACAGGTGGGTAGTGCGGCGTTGCCCCCCCCGGCACTGCTGGGCTGCTGGAGGAGGGCAGGGCACAGCTTTCTTTGACTGGGGTGGGGAGGGAGGTTGAGTTGTATTGTGACTCTTCCACTTCTCAGCAATTGGCCAGGCTCTCCCTGCCCATCTTGTCCATGTTCTGCCCTTGGGGGAACCCTGCCTTGCCTCATGAGCAGCAGGACAGCTTCAACCATGGACACATGCGTACACACACTGAGGGGGGTCACATTCGTCGTGCCACCCACCTGTGACTCCCAAGCCTACCCTGAGCTGTTGGGGAAAGGCATGGAGCTATGCTGCTTTGCGGGCAGCCTTCCCCCTTAGCTTTGACAGCTCAGGGGAGGCTTCGGGGTTGTGGGCACGCGGCTCACCGAGTGTCACCCCCCTCAGTGTGTGTGTGTGTGAGCTGTCAAAACAAAGGGGGAAGGGGGAAAGGCTGCCGGCAAAGTGACTCAGCTCCCCCCCTTCCCCTGATGTCTTGGGGGAGTCTTGGGAGTCACAGGTGGGTAGTGCGGCGTTGCCCCCCCCCCCCCGGCACTGCTGGGCTGCTGGAGGAGGGCAGGGCACAGCTTTCTTTGACTGGGGTGGGGAGGGAGGCAGGATCTACATCGGATAGCTGCCTGCATGGTTTTCTTGATAGGGGGGGGGGGTGTGGAGGGAGAAAAGGGGAATGTCAATGTGAGGAGGTGACAAAAACTGCACCGGGTACCACCTGACCTGTCACGGTCCGGTTTATGGGCGTTCGAAGTCCCGGCTGAGGACGTCAGGACTGTGGGCAAGACAGCGGGGTGGGAGCAGGAATGAGAGTCTGGAAGCCAGGAGTCCAGAAATCAAGAGTCTGAGGGTCAGGAAGCAAGGAGTCAAGAAGCCAAACACAGCAGGGCAGGAAGCTTGTTGCTGTGGCAAAGAGCCAAAGGGAAATGCTGACCTTATATCCCTTCCCGGCTCTTGCCACCAGGTGCTGTGAGTTACCAATTGGCCTCCCCTGTGCGGCCGCACCTCACCTCTCCAGGAAAGCCCCAGTCCTGCGAAGCCCTACAGGACACAGGGCCTGGCTCCTGCATGCACTCCTGACACGACCTTGCTACGCCACTGACACCCTTGCCAAAATCTGATTGGTGAGCTGGGCTATTCTGGATTCCACTACATCCCTATCCTCGATGAAGGATTTGGATCTGGTCTGCCTATTCTCTATGCCATGGAAACCATCCTGTAGACAGCTATAATGTATCTAGGGCATCCTGCTTAATAATGGACTGTCTGGATGCAAGCGAAACAGATGCACTTGATCAAAGGCATCTCTGGACTTTCTCAGGCTTGATGAGAACATAAGAAGATCCCTGATGGATCAGCCCAAAAGGCTCATCTGTTCTTACAGTGGCTAACAAGATACTTATGGAGATCCCACAAGCACTGAGTGCAACAATGGCGATGTCTGAAAGCCTAAACTACCCACGAATCTGCTTACTTCTGTATGAACTTGCCTGCCCATTGCAGTGGGTGCTTGGTTGCGAATGTGATCCATGCGGGAGGCCCGTTCGCAACCCGCAGAATTCACAACCTGCAACCTGTGCATCTGCGCATGTGCAGGTTGCGATTCGGCGCTTCTGCACATGCGCAAGTGCCGAAACCCGGAAGTAACCTATTCCGGTACTTCCGGGTTCAGCGCCGAAATAATGCAACCTGAAGCGTCTGTAACCTGAGGTAGGACTGTAAAAACTTTGAGTCACCCTGCTGCTGGACATTAGACAGATGACTACTGTACTGTGGAGTACTGTGTCCAGTTCTGGGCACCACAGTTCAAGAAGGACACTGACAAACTGGAACGTGTCCAGAGGAGGGCAACCAAAATGGTCTAAGGCCTGGAAACGATGCCCTATGAGGAACGGCTAAGGGAGCTGGGCATGTTTAGCCTGGAGAAGAGGAGGTTAAGGGGTGATATGATAGCCATGTTCAAATATATAAAAGGATGTCACGTAGAGGAGGGAGAAAGGTTGTTTTCTGCTGCTCCAGAGAAGCGGACACGGAGCAATGGATCCAAACTACAAGAAAGAAGATTCCACCTAAACATTAGGAAGAACTTCCTGACAGTAAGAGCTGTTCGACAGTGGAATTTGCTGCCAAGGAGTGTGGTGGAGTCTCCTTCTTTGGAGGTCTTTAAGCAGAGGCTTGACAACCATATGTCAGGAGTGCTCTGATGGTGTTTTCTGCTTGGCAGGGGGTTGGACTCGATGGCCCTTGTGGTCTCTTCCAACTCTATGATTCTATGATTCTATGATTCTATGACTATCAGACAGAGGGCCTTTTCAGAGGTAGCACCCAAACTATGAAACATAAGAAGAACCTTGAGGGATCAGGCCAAAGTTCAGCATTCTGTTTTCACAGTAGTCAACCAGATGTCCACAGAAAGCCCACAAACAGGGCTTAAGAACAGCAGTGCTCTCCTCACTCAAGATTCTCAGGAACTGGCATTCAGAGGCACACTGCCTCTGACAGTGAAGGGAAATGGCACAGCAGTAACATGCATTCAAATTGCAGGAGATACGTTGTTTGTGTGTGTTCCTCCAAAGACTTATCTTCAAGCTGCAGCCCCCCGACAAGAGCTCTGACTCACTCCCATTTGCCTCAGCTGCATCTCGTTAACAAGCATCACATCACTCACTTAGGCCCAAATTTATCTTCCACCCACACAAACCTATTGCTATCTGGCTGTTTGTTCCAGCAAATTACCAACATCAGGGTTTCAACATTTCATTAAACAATGTGGGATCTTTGCCACCTTTTTGAAGTCCTACAAATCTCTTCCTTTGTAGCTAATATTGCTTTGAAACTGACATACTAGCCAGTCCTGAGTTTGCTTGCTAGGCAGGATATAAGTCCAGAGGAAACATCATGTGACAGATTATCAAGCACATAATGCACTGGATTTGGCAGATATAGTGGGATCCAGGCTTCATCTGAACTGGGTAGAGATAGTCCTGAATCATCCTGTGTTGTACTTTCTGGAGAGATACGGGGTTGATGGGGGCAGGAAGGCTGCTGTCAGGGACTGATTGGATGAGGTGGAGTGGGGGGAGCCTCTCGCCCAGGAGCCCTCCAGGGAAGACAGGCAAGATGAGGACTTAGACCCCAGGTCCTGGTGGTGGGACAATGGGGAAGGGTTGAACTGGGAGGTGCTGGAAGCAGGAGGGTGGAGCGAAGGAGTGGGGGGGGGTCAGAGGACACATGTAGGGAGGAATAGGAGGGTACACCTGCCATACTGCAGCAGGACAGCCTCAATCCTGCTGTTTCTCCCTCTCTCACACCCTGCTCTAGAAGAACCTTCCGTGTTGCTAAGCAATGAGCCAGGCAGGCCCAGAGGAGGAGCTCACCACTCCGTTGCTGTCTACGTCTGTTGATGTCAGAGCCTGGGAAGAGGAGAAATGGTGGAGACCATATCCCCATCCTGACCCTTCCAAGGAGGAGGAGGAGGAAGGAAGTATAGATTTACAACTGGGGTATGAGGGAGGTAGCACCTCAGAGGCAGGTGAGGGGAAAAGATGGAAAATCATGGAACAGCTGGAACAACACCCAGCTGACACGTCATTAGAAAGTATTCCAGACCCCACATCTCCCAGAACCTGGTGAGCCTTAAAAGTAGGAGAGCAAAAGCTCCAAGACAGAGGGCACGTAACAGAAGGAAGAAAGAGAGAAGGAGTTTGGATTTGATATCCCGCTTTATCACTACCCGAAGGAGTCTCAAAGCAGCTAACATTCTCCTTTCCCTTCCTCCCCTACAACAAACACTCTGTGAGGTGAGTGGGGCTGAGAGACTTCAGAGAAGTGTGACTAGCCCAAGGTCACCCGGCAGCTGCATGTGGAGGAGCGGAGACGCGAACCCGGTTCCCCAGATTACGAGACTACCACTCTTAACCACTACACCACACTGGCTCCCATAGAGGAGACAAATGAGGAAGTGGGAGAAACAGAGGGTGGAGATGCACTTGGGACAACCCCATTATCCAAGAGGCTGGGTTCTATAGCCTCTCTCTTTAAAGATTGAAATTAAAAAGGAAGGTAAGAAATTTTCCCTTGTCTTTATGCTTTCTTGGGCAACCAGCCGGGAGCCGCTGACAGCATCCTGACAGTTGGGGAGGGATCTAGAGTGAGAGGCTGGAGGGGAAAGTGGGGCCAGAGCTCAGTTTCCTGCAACATCTGAAGCTGAAAGAGTTGAGGCGGGGAGTCCTTGTTGGGGAAACCAGCCCCCAGAACCCTTCTGCTCTCAGTTACGGGAGTGGGAAGAGACAAAGCGTATCCCCACCACCTGTAAGTTTTATTAGGGTTTCAAAAGCCTCACTTAAACATTAGCACTGGCCCCAAATTGATCCAGGGCCAGATCTGGGCCAGGTGTTTCCTGGTTAGGAGTGGGGCGAGTGGGCTGTACCCAGCTTTTAGCTTCACAGTCATTATCACCAGTTGCTTCTTTTGCTGCTCTTCTTCCTCACCATGGTTACTCCTTGATTCAAGCAGGCAGTTTCATCTTCTGGGCTTCCTTCTTGCTCCACCCCTCTCCCGCCACATTGTCCTGGCCAGAGTGAGAAGCAGATGAATGACCAAGCAATTGACAACTGTGAAGAGGAAGGGCTGGTCAAAAGGGGCTCTTGTCTGTGGCTCCCCAGTGTGACTCTCAATGTCAGTTACCTGCACAAAGGTTGGTGTGTTATTATGAGATCCTTGCCCTCAGGCAGGTGGCTTGCCTGGAAGCTGGAATGAGAACAACAGATGGTCCCAGCTAGCACATGGCAAAAGGACTGCCGCAACATCAGTAAATGTTACCTCTGACTTTATTAACGGGTTTACTGCTGTGTTGTTGTTTTCAAAAAAGCCTCTTCATTGCTTACATTGACTTTATGAGTGTAGCCCAGGGCTGTGTATTTTTTTTTTAATGCTGTTTTGGTTTAACTGTTTTATTATGTGAGCTGCCTTGAACAGGAGACCATAAGAAGAGCCCTGCTGGATCAGGCCCAATGCCCATCTTGTTGAGTATCCTATTCTCATAGCAGCCAACCATAGGTCTTTGGGAAGTCTGCAAGTAGGACATCAATACAATAGCTTTCTATTGTATTCAGAGACAGTGGAGGGTAGTATGACGCCATCATGTGGCCCCAATCCTCCTTGAATTTGTCTTACCAGTCCAATTTGTGCAGTGCTGAATCCCAATTTTAGAGCCTTATGCTAGGAATGTTGTCATTTCTAGCAACTCAGTTGTAGGTTTCTAACCCTGCATATGGTTCATGGGGAGCAGATGGTAATAAGGATGTAAAAAGAGCTCTGCTGTGGATCTCACAGTGGCCAGCCAACAGCACTCCCAAAAGGGGATCAGTGCTAGAACTTGCCATGCCAAAATAGTCTATGCATACAGAACTCATGTAGACTTACCTCATTTGACCCCATTATGTTCAGTTTAGGAACATAGGAAGCTGGCTTATACTGAACCAGACCATTGGTCCACCTTCTCAGCCCTACCTGGATATGCCCGGGATTGAACCTGAGCTATGGCCCATCCCCAAAGGCAATCAATGCCTACAAGCCACAATGTTCTCCCTCCACTATTGGAGGAAGAATGCTTCTGAATATTAATTTCTGGGAGTCCCAAGTGGGTTTGCGCTGTTGAGCGCAGGTCCTGCTCTCAGGCTTCCTAGAAGAGTCATTTGGCTGACCTCCTGTAAGAAGAGGATGCTGGACTCATTGGACCCAGGTGACCCTTCCTGTGTTCTCATGTCAAAACAGCATCCTCCCCTCCCCCTGCTCACCTAAGAGTAGCCAGGACATCCACTTCAGGAAGGTGGCAGTTCCGACATTCCAGATGCTGTGGCACTACATCTCCCATCATCCCTTACCATTGGTCATGCTGACAGGGGCTGCTGGGAGTTGGAAGCCCAACACCATTTGGAAAGCCAGAGCTTTCGCAGCCCTCTTCAGAACTTACTGGATGATGTACGGTTGTTATGGTGTAGGACAGTGTTTCTCAACCTGTGGGTCCCCAGATGTTGTTGGACTACAACTCCCATCATTCCTAGCCAGCATGACCAGTGGTCAGGGATGATGGGAGTTGTAGTCCAACAACATCTGGGGACCCACAGGTTGAGAACCGCTGGTGTAGGACCATGGTTGCCGTTCAAGGAGGACCATGGTGGGGAGATACCCAGCTTAATTAATGAAAGGGAAAGCCCCAACTGAGTTGGCAATATAATAATAATAATAATAATAATAATAATAATAATAATAATAATAAAAAACACATCATTTGGTTTGTATCCTGCCCTCCCTGGCCAAGGCTGGGCTCAGAGCGGCTAACATCATAAAAACAACACAATATGCATAAAAACAGACATCAATTAATTAAAATACATCTTAAAATTAATTCAGACAAGTTAAAATCTGGGCAGGTGGCAATTATTAGGTTGGAACTGAGAGTGGTTAATACTTGCTAGGACCAACTGTTTCCACTGATCATACAAGGAGAGGGTTGGAGGCCTCCTTCAGGCTTGTTTTATACAAAGGAATGTAAGTCAAACTGCATCCTGCCCAAAGGCCTGGTGGAACAGCTCTGTCTTGCAGGCCCTGTGAAAAGATTTCAAATCCCACAGGGCCCTGGTCTCTTGTGGGAGAGCGTTCCACCAGGCTGGGGCCACAGCTGAAAAGTTGAGCCAGTCTAATTTCCCTGGGGCCCAGGATCTTCAAGGTGTTGTTGTTAGCAGACTGTAAGGTCCTCCGTGGGGCATACCAGAAGAGGCAGTCCTATAGGTATGAGGGTACTTGGCCAAATAGGGCTTTAAAGTTTAAAACCAGCACCTTAAACCTGATCCTGTACTCCACCGGGAGCCAGTGCAGCTGGTGTAGCACTGGGTGAATGTGATCCCGCTGTGTGGACACCATAAGGAGTCTTGCCGCAGCATTCTGCACCTGCTGGAGTTTCTGGGTCAATTTCAAGGATAGCCCCTCATGATGGATTTTGCAATGGCTGACTTATGAAGAAGCTAAGGGGGAAATCTTTTAGTCAAACACATCCTTTCTACCCTTTCAACTCCCTCTGTCTCCTAGAACTAAATGATGGGGATGAATTATTTCGCAAAGTTAAAGTGAACCCATTTCACTTTTAGAACAGAGTTGAAATACAAGGGTAGGATTCCTCAGTGTCAAAGGGGGTGAGTCTGCCCCAGGAGCTACCAGCAAAGGTCTCAGCCTTCATAGCTAGACCTTCCCATGTTTGGCTCCCAGCAGATTTGGGTGGTGCTCGATGAGCTGCTGCCACACATGTCCTGCTCCGAGTTTCTGTTGGAGCAGGCGCCTGATATTTTTGAGACTTTAAGGTGAAACTCTTTTGCAGAACCTAGTGACCTACCATTGCTTTTTGGGGTCCATTGAAAATTGGATTTACCATATTTTTCAGTGTATGACACGCTCCAGTGTATAAGATGCCCCCTATTTTGGGGGACTCCTAATTAAGAAAATGGAGGGAGGATTGCTCAGTGTTGTTGTTGAGCTGTTTTGGGGAGGGCGGCCAGAGTTGTTGAGCTTTTTTTTAGGTGGAATTGACAAATATCGCTCACCCACTGCCACTTGCACATGTCGTGAAAGCCACCTATCATCTGTCCCTGCGCCAGCAGAAGCCACCAATCACACGCCCAATTGCCGCAGCGACCACCAATCAAAACCAGCCCTTGCTGCAGCCACAAATTTCACGACCAGTAGTCATCTACAGTCTTCGGCTCATGGCAGCAACCAATCCCATGTCCCCACTGTGCACTATCCGTGTATAAGACACCCCCAGATTTTCAACCTGCTTTTTTAATTAAAAAAAAGCTCAGTTTATACATGGAAAACTACAGTACATACAGTGGTACCTTGGGTGAAGAACTTAATTCGTTCTGGAGGTCTTTTCTTAACCTGAAACTGTTCTTAACCTGAGGTACACTTTAGCTAATGGGGCCTCCCACTGCCGCCGCGCCGCCGGAGCATGATTTCTGTTCTCATCCTGAAGCAAAGTTCTTAACCCAAGGTACTATTTCTGGGTTAGCAGAGTCTGTAATCTGAAGCAGCTGTAACCTGAAGCATCTGTAACCCAAGGTACCACTGTACTGCTTGATTGCCAAAACCTCTGTGCAGCTTACATGAAAAAAATATTATATTCCTTAAAAAAATACTGATAAAACCAAAAGTTAAAAACAGCAGATGGACTATATGGAATTGGCGGAAATGACTGGCAGAATCCGAGACCAGGGAGAAGAGTCGTGGAAGAAGACTGAAAAAAATTCAAAGATTATTTACAGAAATATTGTAAAATCGATGAGCTTTAGAAAAATGGTGGAATGAAGTTATATGGCTTTGGCAGAAATGTTATAAGGAATTAGGTACAGATAGATTGTTAATGTATTAAAGGGGAAAAAACAAGCTTAGAATATGTTAAGATTAATTACAGGACAGAAAATAGAGGAAGATGGAAAGGAATTGCTGAAATAGTTAATTGAAGTGGAATACAAAAAGGGAGGCGTGAGGAAGTCAATGAAACAAGTGAATGGAAGTTAAGATTGAAAATATCGGAAGTGTTTTTAATTGTTTTTGCTTTGTTTTGTTATTTCAATGTTTTATGTAGCGTTTTTGCTTTTGTTTTTGTATTGTACTATATTGATTTGTTTAATTCTTTTTTTATTTTGTAATCTTTAAATTCTTAATAAATATTACTTTTAAAAAAAACCCAGCAGAAACGTGCCAAATGCAAGTAAAGACAGTAGTTTTTAAATATATTTATAGCACATACCGTGGTTAGTAGGTAAACTCTGGCTAGGACCGGGAGCTAGTTTTAGAAAGTGTAGCGAAGAGTACTTTTGCTCCTTGGAAGAGCCCTGATAAGGCAGATGGGATAGATCCACCTTAACCAAGCAGTGCTAGATTGCTGGAATGGAACCTTTACAGCCCTGGAAGGCCATGATTAGGATTTGGAGCTTTGAGGGAGATTGGCAGGCCTTCAAAAACACTCAGACATATGGCTAGAAATTAGCAGTCAGGATACAGGAGCAACAGGCTGGAAGAGAAGATAAAAGGTTCAGAAAAATGGCAGAACATCAAACAAATGAGGATAAAAAAACCTGTAATGAAAAACATCTACCCACACATATCCCACATGACAAAAGCCTTGAAGGACAAAGGATTCCTTAATCGTACATATTTGAAATAGTGGTGGTGTTGTCTATTAAAGCAGAGCATCTACCAGTTTGATCTTCTCTATACAAAATTATCTTGTAGTAAATTCACAAACTCCCTGACAAAAGGTCAAGGAGGAGGACCAACCTAATGTCCTCCTCCCTGACCTAAAAACATTTATAGGGGTCAAAGAGTATCTCCTACCCTGCTCTAGCCTTTTGGTGCACTGTAGATTCTGTTCTTTCTGGAGAAACATTGGCGCTGTGTACACATTGCCATTTACTCTGGCTCCAGTTTGCTGGCATTTAAAGCCATGTAGACATGACATTAGGTAGAATCCATATCTGTCCTATCGTTTATTGAGAACTGTTATTTGATTGTGATACATTTTCCTTTAAACAAGCTTCCATCCGATTTGGAAACGCAAGCCACATTCACTGCATGGGTAAGCTGAGGTTGGTACATTGGAGGCAGCTATTGCGCATGGTCAAATGACAGCTTCAGCTGGAGAGAGGGCCTAAGTGTTGATGATGGGCCAATAGAGAAGAGTCCATTGCAAAGTAGGACATGTTCTAAAGGGTTCTGCTCTGGAGGGTAGGATTCGAACCAATGGCTTCAAGTTACAAGAAAGGAGATTCTGACCAAAGCTATGGAAGAACTTTCTGACAATAAGAGCTGTTTGACAGTGGAACAGTCTCCCTCTGGAGGTTATGGACTCTCCTTCCTTGGAAATTTTTAAGCAGAGGTTGGATGGCCTTTAGCTGAGATGCTTTAGCTGAGATTCCTGAGATTCCTGAGATGCTTTAGCTGAGATTCCTGAGATGCTTTTAGCTGAGATTCCTGAGATGCTTTTAGCTGAGATTCCTGAGATGCTTTAGCTGGGATCCCATGGATGCTTTAGCTGAGATTCCTGAATTGTTGACTCTTGGGGTCCCTTCCAACTCTATAGTTCTATGATTCTATGCAGTGCTTTTTTATGGAAAAAAGGGGGTGGGGTTCACCACAAAGCCCTGGACAATGGTTAAATGTAATATGTGATTAATAAAATCAAACAGACAATGTCAAGCAGACAATAATCTGGATTAGAAATGGCCGTAACTTTATTGATTACTGATCAAGGTGGATTTTTGGCTCAGGCATTGGGTGTATATCCATTCCAGCCCCCCCATTAATTATTTAAATTTAAAAAGGTAAGGGAACCCACTAGTTCCTGTTCAAATAAACCCAGATTCTATGTAACCAGCCTCATTTCTGATCTGTGAGAAAAGCTTACTTAGTATAATCAGCTACCATGCAGGGATAGCCAATGCCGCACCACCCAGAAGATGGTGGACTACAATTCCCATTATGCATTGGCACTGGGGGTGATGGGATTTGGAGTCTTAGATGATAGATAGATGATAGATAGATAGATAGATAGATAGATAGATAGATAGATAGAGATAGATAGATGATAGATAGATACTAAACTACTTAGAGGTTTTAATGGAAGCAAGTGGTATATACATTTTGTAAAATAAAAAAGTAATTAAAACTGGAGGGCACCAGCTTGAGTGCTTCAGGTCTATCAGATAGTGAATATTGCACTTTTCCAGTGTGGCCAGGAGGAACCCATTGCATACAGATAAACCCAACTTTTCTGTAAAATATGCTGCTGTAATCATTCTGCCACAGGTATACTAGGGTTGAAGAATCTCTCTTGGGTGGCCTTTTTTATTTTGGGAAATAAATTACCTCAGGCTATGCTTACTTGATTTCCACCAAGGGGGTGGAGAAGGAAATGAAAAGAAAGGGTGTCGGGGGGGAGGGAAATCACCTCACAAAATTTGATAAAATGAAAAATCCATAGTTTCCCAGCAGCCTTATCCACAAAGGAGTTAAAGTGAAATAATTGGATTCAGAATTGTTGGCCAATGAGGTCCCCTCATGCAAATCAAATGAGCAATTGTCAGGACCTGCCTCTTGAGACTCGCTGTGAACACTGGCAGAATGGGGCTAAGCTGAAGCTCTGAATTATTTGCGAGGTGGTAGATGGGATTGCTGGTTTCTGTATTTGTTTCATTTTTAAAGGTTTTGTTTTTGGGTGTTGTTGTTGTTTTTGGTAACCCATATCCTTCACTAATGATTGCAGGGAAGTCTGTCCATTTCTTTAAGACACTGATATCCCCTACTTTAGCCAAAATGGCCCTCAGAGCAGCTTACACAGATCATAAAGTCATAGAATGGGAGAGTTGGAAGGGAGCCTGCGAGGCATCTAGCCCAACTCCTCCTGCAATGCAGGAATCTCAACTAAATCATACAGGACAGATGGTCATTCAACCTCTGCTTAAAAATCTCCAAGGAAGAAGAGTCCACTACTTGTTGTAGAATCCTATTCTGCTGTTGAATAGTGTCAGAAAGCTCCACTTAGTGTCAGAGATTCAGGTAGTTAGCCGTGTTGGTCTGACGCAGTCGAAATAAAATATACATTTTTTGTCCAGTAGCACCTTGTTGGTGTTGTTGTTTAGTCGTGCCCGACTCTTCGTGACCCCATGGACCAGAGCACTCCAGGCACTCCTGTCTTCCACTGCCTCCCACAGTTTAGTCAAACTCATGCTGGTAGCTTCGAGAACACTGTCCAACCATCTCATCCTCTGCCGTCCCCTTCTCTTTCCCAGCATCAGGGTCTTTTCCAGGGAGTCTTCTCTTCTCATGAGGTGGCCAAAGTCTTGGAGCCTCAGCTTCACGATCTGTCCTAGTCAGGGACATTCAGTCCAGTGAGCACTGTCCAGGGACAGTCTAGTCCAGTGAGCACTCAGGGCTGATTTCCTTCAGAATGGAGAGGTTTGATCTTCTTGCAGTCCATGGGACTCTCCAGAGTCTCCTCCAGCACCATAATTCAAAAGCATCAATTCTTCGGCGATCAGCCTTCTTTATGGTCCAGCTCTCACTTCCATACATCACTGCTGGGAAAACCATAGCTTTAACTATACAGACCTTTGTTGGCAAGGTGATGTCTCTGCTTTTTAAGTAGCACCTTAGAGACCAACTAAGTTTATTCTGGGTATAAGCTTTCATGTGCATGCAAACTGAAAACTATGGAGAGACCTGGTCTGAATATTGGATTCTTGTCTCATCACACATGCTACAGCTATTTGTGGTCATCTGCATACCATCCCATGCTTTTCCCTGTAGGACTAATTGCAATCATTAACAGTTGTCAACAGGTTTACCATACCCATTGAGCCAATCACCCATCTCCTACTACCCTTCTGAGAAAAACCCCCACCCCACCCCACTATATATAAGGGTCTGGTGACTTCCATTCGAGTCCCTGGATTCCTTTAATGGAATACCCTTCACATAGGGATGGCAAGAGCGTTCTCCCATCCCTATCACCTGAACCAGAGCCTATCCGCAACCTTATAAGTTGTGACGATTTGCTACGCGGCAGGTGAAACCCAAATGGCACCAGCCAATCAGCCAAGTGGGGAAAATTCCTGCCGTGCCCCTGTCCCAATGACAGACGACACACGACGTCATAGCAAGGTCAAGCGCAACAAGCCCTAAAAGTAGGGAGAGGTGGGTGGGTGTTCTGAATGCACACGCCAAAAGAGGAAGCTCTGGGTCACATGCATGGGCATAAATAGGTCCCTCTAAACAGTTTGGACTGTGTCCCATTGGCCAGATTGCACCCAGCTATGAGGGACCTACCAATCGGGTGTTGTGGCTGATCAATGTACCCACCCACAACACAGGGTGTCGGTTTTCCAGGTCTCACCACAATAAGTGCCCTCTTTAAGGGAGGACCCGATTTGTAACTATTTTTTATTATTTTTAAAAAACATAGGTATAAAAACCCCACATAAAAACACACACAGCCCAGATTTTTTGCCCCACTTTACAGGCCCTCAGTTTTACTAGATTACCCACTGCTTTTATATTCATGAAAGTGACTCTGACCCCCTTCACCAGCAACCATGTGGGAGGGGCTGATCTCCCGATCCATATTGCCCCCCTTTTTCTTTTTGTCTATGTACCTAAATTATATTTTATGAAAAGCACACATTGGGTAATTATGTATAAATTATCAATGTCCTAGGGAGATTAATATGCAGGACCATTGATTGCGATGTGAACATGCAAACTTTATACACAGGATTTTGCAGAAGTCTTGATTTTCTGTGAGGGTAATTTGTAAATGTAATTTTGATTGTCCGAGAAGGAAAAAAAGATCCAACATTCTAAACAATGGAAAGACATTAGATTTGCAAAATAGCTTTGCAAAATGCTTGATTGGAGAAAAGGAACCTCGCTGCTCTCATCTAATCATCCTAGGAAACCTCAAGAGAATTTCAGCCAGCATGTCTGAAGCTGTGCCAAGTGCACACAGCACCAATAAGATCCATTTCAAGTCCCCGAGGTTCTTAAATGTGATGCCTATAGTGGGAGAGTCTTGGGGATGAATATGAAAACTCCAAAAGGGCTGCATTTTGAATGAACTTTGTGAGGCACAGCAAGTGAATAGCATGACTAAACGTTAATAATAATAATAATAATAATAATAATAATAATAATAATTTATTTATACCCCGCCCATCTAGCTGGGTTTCCCCAGCCACTCTGGGTGGCATCCAACTGAATATTGAAAACAATACAGCACCAGACATTAAAAATGTCCCTAAACGCTCTCCTGGGAGGGACATAAGGAGCCATGGCGCCCAGCCGGAATGGCATGATATTGAATCCCCATTTTCACAAAGACTGGCAAAGACAAGTGGCCACATGGTTTAATCAGCCTGCTAGGAAGATCCACAGGAGGAAGACCCATCAGGCGAAAGCCCGTCGTATTGCTCCACGTTTGGTATCTGGACCAATCAGGCCAATTGTGAGGTGCCCCACTGTACAATACCACACAAAAGTCCAAGCTGGTAGAGGATTCAGCTGGGAGGAGCTGAGAATGGCTGGCATCAACAAGAAGTTTGCCCAGACAATTGGTATCTCAGTGGACCCCAGGCGCCGGAACAGGTCAACAGAAGCCCTGCAGACAAATGTGCAGCAGCTGAAGGCCTGCAGGCAAATGTGCAGCAGCTGATCTAAGATCTTTCTCTTTCCCCGGAAACCTTCTGCCCCTATGAAGGGCGACAATGCAGCTGAAGAGCACAAGATGGCCACACAGCTCTCTGGACCAGTTATGCCCATCAAAAATGTCTACAAAAAAGAGAAAGCCCGGGTTATATCGGAGGAAGAGAAGAATTTCAAGGCTTTTGCCGTCCTGCGCATGACCCGGGCAAATGCTCGGCTCTTTGGCATCCGGGCTAAGCGAGCCAAGGAAGCAGCAGAGCAGGATGTGGAAAAGAAGAAATAAACTTTTTGTTCTGAGCACCTCAATAAAGGATAGATTTGGAACTAAAAAAAAAAAAGTCCCTAAACAGTTGTCTTTTAAAATTAAAATAGTTGTTTATTGCCTTGACATCTGCTGGGAGGGCATTCCACAGGGCAGGCACCACTACTGAGAAGGCCCTCTGCCTGGTTCCCTGTAGCCTCATTTCTCGCAATGAGGGAACCGCCAGAAGACCCTCAGTGCTGGACCTCAGTGTCCGGGCTGGATGATGCGAGTGGAGACGCTCCTTCAGGTATACAGGACCAAGGCCGTTTAGGGCTTTAAAGGTCAGCACCAACACTTTGAATTGTGCTCAGAAATGTACTGGGAGCCAATGAAGTTCTTTCAGGACAGGTGTTATATGGTCTTGGCGGCCACTCCCAGTCACCAGTCTAGCTGCCGCATTCTGGATTAATTGCAGTTTCCGAATCACCTTCAAAGGTAGCCCCACATAGAGCGCATTGCAGTAGTCTAAGTGGGAGATAACTAGAGCATGCACTACTCTGGCATGACAGTCTGCGGGCAGGTAGGGTCTCAGCCTGCGTACCAGATGGAGCTGGTAAACAGCTGCCCTGGATACAGAATTGACCTGCGCCTCCATGGACAGCTGTGAGTCCAAATTGACTCCCAGGCTGCGCACCTGGTCCTTCAGGGGCACAGTTACCCCATTCAGGACCAGGGATTCCCCCTCACCCATCCGCCCCCTGTCCCCCCAAAACAGTACTTCTGTCTTGTCAGGATTCAACCTCAGTCCGTTATCCATCCTCCAACCGCCTCCAGGCACTCACACAGGACCTTCAGTGCCTTCACTGGTTCTGATTTAAAAGAGAGGTAGAGCTGGGTGTCATCTGCATACTGATGAACACCCAGCCCAAACCCCCTGATGATCTCTCCCAGCGGCTGCATGTAAATGTTGAAAAGCATGGGGGAGAGGACAGAACCCTGAGGCACCCCACAAGTGAGAGCCCAGGGGTGTGAACACTCATCCCCCCCCCACTTTCTGGACACAGCCCAGGAGAAAGGAGCGGAACCACTGTATAACAGTGCCCCCAGCTCCAGCCCTTCACTGAGAGATCCAGCAGAGCTAGGAAACAGCTCTCTACTTTGTCCCTAGCCCGCTGGAGATCATCAACCAGATAAGACAAGCTACATGACGTCTGTGAAGTTTGTTTGTGCTGGCCTCTCTGTGTCCTTGTTGGTGGAGTTGCCAGCTCAATATCTGACTTAATCTCAGGTTCCTCCCCAGGAGGAGGCTCCTTACTGACAAGAGGGACAGGAGGGACCTGTCTCAGGGGTGGAGGAAGGGAGGTGCGGTAGGGGCAGGCTGCTCCAGGTGTTACCACTGAGGTGTCACCGGGCAGCACTCACCACGGGGCTGCAGTGCGCCTGAGCCACACGTCTCTCCTGGGAGTGACATGGTGGCTTGGGCGTCCACAGGCTCAGTGCTGCCCCAAATGGTCTGCCCACCACCTCCCCCTCAGCTGTTGGGCAGCTAAGTGGGAGGAGGCAGGCAGACTCCTCAGAGGCCCCACAGAGCGTCCTGCCCCATATGGCACTACCCCATGGGTGGCTGGCCCGCCCCTGGACACACGCTGCCCTAGGCTCCCAATCAGCTTGCTCTGCTCTCCACAGGGATTCTTACGTACAACCAGTGCAGAGAGCGGTGGCCTTCAGCTTGCTCCTCCTCCATCTCAGTTTTGCCCTTGTGTAACCCAGCAGGGAGCAGGATGTGGGAACAAAACTGGAATTGGTTGGCTCTCCTGTCATTCGCTGGAGCTCCACCTACTGTTGGCCTCCCTGCATTCCACCCAATCAGTCTTGTGGGGCACCAGCCATCACTGGTTCTAAGGGAGCCTTGGACATGTGCACTTAACATGCACACCCTGGTCCCTCTGTCTAGCACTCTTCAAGGTGGCCAGGCCAGGCCAAAATAGCACCAGCACAGAGCCTGCCAAGCCAAAGGCAATGGAAGGTGACTTAAGAGTACCTATATTCCAGTATTAAGTCTCCTTAATTACCACTTAAGAGTTTTTCCCCAAAGAAAAATAAAGCAGTTTATAAACACTTTGAATCCAACCAACCTCAAGGACCACCTCTTTCCGTATGAACATACCCGGACCCTGAGATCATCTTTGAGTGCCTCCTCCAGAGGGTGGCAATACGAGAACGGGCCTTTTCTGCAGTGGCTTCCCATTTGTGCGGGGACCCATAAGACCAATAAAAGATGCCACATTAGGGGTGCCACAGGCCCAGGGAGCTACAAGGTCTTTCTATACAGTTATTAGGACTCTCCCCAAGCCACACCCCTCACTGGACTTGCTCCACGCCTTCCTTGACTATTTTTGCCTCAGTGGAATGTGTCCTGGGACTCTGATCATGACTCTTACTTGTCCAGCTGGAGCATGAAGAAAGCTGTGCGAGTGGATGTAGGAATTACCCTACTGTACAAAGGTAAAGTTTGCATTCATTGCTCCACACACTTTTACCTCTGGCTCTTCTTACCACTGGCAAGCAGTCCCTGGGAATGCATCTCCGGAAGGGAATGTAGCCCTCAGTCTGAAAAAGGGCCCCCAATCCTGGCCTACATCTATGCAGAAGTGCATCAGTTTTCACCAGCCAGTTAGTTTGTTCAAGTGAGTATCATCTGTCAAAATCTTGGGATAGTTTTTGAGGATGTAATTTGCAGGTTTATATCCTAAATGTTCATATTTTTAAAAGCCAGACTCTTCACTGTTTTGTCACTTTTGGGGAGGGGGGAGGGAATTACACCTCATTCACTCCATCAGTATATCTTCCCAGCGAAGATAATTATCTGCCATTTAGACATGAGGTGGCTGTATTTATTGCCACCATTAGTCTTTCCAGGCCTGTAAAAAGTAAAGACAGGTGACAAATCCACTGTGTTCACAGATAATGAAATCATAATTATGCACAGTCTGTAAGATCCATGTGCATAACTCTCCAACTTGAAGCTATAATGTTAGGATGTTATTAAACTCTTACGGCACAGCAGCATGGGAGAGGCGATTTAGTGTGCTGACTTTATTGCAGCCCAGTATCACAACATGGGAGGTGCATCCTGCAAAATGGCTGCCACTCAGGAAATCCAATGTCATGGACCAGAACCCAGAATCACAAACGTTCTGTATTGACAGAAAGATTTTGTGGAACCTGGAGACCTGTGGAGACTATCTGCCTTGACCAGCTCAGGGTACAGTCACTAGGTCAGGAATGGGGAACCTCATACACAGGAGCCAAATTTGGCCCTCCAGCCTCTCTGCCTGGCTCTGGAGACTCTCCCAAGGCCACACTAATTCCCCAGCCAGCTGGCCCTGCTTCACCCACCCCTTGGGTGTTTTTGCCTGACTGGAATGTGTCCTTGAACCCTGAGCCTTGTCAGTATTTTCATCCCTCCCATTGCAAGGATCACCTGATCATGTTGTTTTACTTTCTGTCTGTGAAAAAGGAGGGGGTGGAAGCTACTCTTCAAGACTTTTGTCTCTAGTATCCCAGGACTTTTCTTTTGATCTGTCTAGAGACAGGATGGCTGTATGAGAGCTGCTTCTCTTGTACATGTTTGTTATGTTCTTTTATTTGTTTAATTAGAATAAATAAATTAGGTATGCTACAAAGCCTCCACAGCTTTGCTTCCATTTACTCTGCTGCATTTGGGTGCTCACAGGAGCAAATGTGAGTCCACAGCACAAGGACTTATTCCCTGGGAATGCTGTGTTGCTGTTCCTGCGTTCCTGTGATTGGAAGGTCGGTGAAGGTGCTCCCGTCGCCCAGCCCATGCTGGCGCAGCTGAAAATGTGGGCTGAACATGTGTGTACAGAAAAGCCTATGATGTTGTAGTGTTAGAGTACTCGGATCTGGGAGAGACCAGAGTTTAGTCATGTAGTTTGTATACGGACATAGTGGATTCAACTTTCATGGGCTTGCTATCTCTGGTCTGGGCTGTAGGCAGTTATGAGAAATCTCTAGAGTGTGTGCTCTCTCATCCTTGAACTGGGAGCTCTGCTCCGCTGACTAGACAAGGATTGAAAGACTGGCTCCCAATATTGATACTGCCACTTGGGCTTGCCAATTGTGGATCAACATTTCACACTGCAATTTCCTTGCGTGCCTTAGGAGGGCTGCGAGAGCCAAGCCTACAAAGTTCTGGGTAGCTCATCCAGTTAGTTCCAGTCTTCAGATTCCAAGGTTCCCAAGTCAAACTGTAGATTGATGCCTGTCAGTACCTGAGTTCCTTTTTACCACTGCATAATATTCCATGTGTAATACAGCACTTCAGTGTCAACTAGGCTGGTTCCCCCATCCCTTTGTCAAGGGTGTGATCACAAAGAGGAAATC
Organism: Podarcis gaigeae; assembly: GCF_964106915.1. Classification (NCBI taxonomy): domain Eukaryota; kingdom Metazoa; phylum Chordata; class Lepidosauria; order Squamata; family Lacertidae; genus Podarcis; species Podarcis gaigeae. The sequence goes on from NC_139693.1 coordinate 34,363,144, forward strand.
CAGAAACTGAGCCAGCTTGGTCCTCAGGGAAAAGAAGGTCCCTGCAGAGGAAAGATGAATAGCTCTTCATTCTTTTTGTGCTCTTTGACTCTTTTTTTTGGGTCGCAACCCTGCTCCTTTTCTATCCTGGGATTCTCCAGCCCAGAAAAATATATTCCGATCAGGAAGCAATTCTGAAGTCACCTTGGCATAGCCGCTGGGAGTTTAAAAGTTGCATGCAGCAGGCTGATGCTATCAATTGAGATGTCAGTGGGAACTGTGCTTTGTGTCACTCCTTGCAGTGCTTGCTGATATCTCCCTCGAAATGAATTCTGTGCATGAATGCTGGCATGTGCTGGCTTGCTGTTCTTGAATGCTGGAAGAGAAAGTTCAAAGGTCTGGGCAACAGAAGATAGTGGCACAAAAGCTAACCAGGAGAGTAAAAGGCAACCTATATTAGAACCCAACAATGCATTACGAAAGGGAGTTTGTGAGCTGCACAGTTTAGATAGAACTCTATCTGGCCAGAACTTTAAGGAAAATAAAAGAAAAGGATGGGAATATTGTGCTTACATTTATCTTGCATAACAAACCTTGGGGGTGGATGTTTATGTAGACAAAAAGGCACCATCCACTGACAAGAAAATAGGAATCACATAAAAATTCTGATGAATTTTCATGAGGTTTTCATAAAATTGCAAACTGGTGTGTAAATGCGAAAAACTGACTTTAAGCCTGGAAAAATGAAAAACCGAAATTGACATATCCAACTAGGGTTGCCGTGTGCTCTCTTTTCCTCGGACACATCCTCTTTTTCAGAGGTGAAATGTCTGCCTGGGTGCGTATTTTTAAATTTGCCAAAATGTATGTGGCTATACTTTCTGGATGAGACATAGACATAGGTAACTGGTGTTTGAAGACTTGCTTTCCTCTTCTCTTCTCCTGTCCCCCTCAGCAATATACCACAGCTTTTATAGCCTACATATAACGGTAAAGGTACCCCTGACCGTTAGGTCCAGTTGCAGATGACTCTGGGGTTGCGGCACTCATCTCACTCTATAGGCTGAGGGAGCCAGCATTTGTCCACAGACAGCTTCGGGGTCATGTGGCCAGCATGACTGTCGCTTCTGGCAAACCAGAGCAGTGCATGGAAACACTGTTTACCTTCCCACCGGAGCAGTACCTATTTCTCTACTTGCACTTTGACATGCTTTTGAACGGCTAGGTGGGCTGGGACCGAACAACGGGAGCTCACCCCGTCACGGGGATTTGAACCACCAACCTTCTGATTGGCAAGCCCTAGGCTCTGTGGTTTAGACCACAGTGCCACCCATGTCCCTACAGCCTACATATAGTAGGGGTATTGAAAATGAATGAGAGTCGTCATAGCGTCCTCTTTTTGGCTCTTCAAAATATGGCAACCATCCAGACCAGTAGAAAATTTTGTGTGTGTGTGTGGAGAGAGAGAGAGAGAGAGAGAGAGAGAGAGAGAGAGAGAGAGAGAGAGAAAGAAAGAAAGAAAGAAAGAAAGAAAGAAAGAAAGAAGAAAGAAACACATTCTACCAAGTATTATACCCTGACTCCCAGCTGCCTGATGTGGAACAGCCCAAGAACAGTTTAGCCACATTATGAGTTGTTTGTCTACACAGGGTAGAAATTGTCTTCAGAAACTGAAGGCTCAGTATAATACAGAAGAATTAGCTCTGTGCACTGTTGTCTTCTTTCTCCCTCTCCAATCCTCAGAGCATGCTGAGAAATTACTGCTGAAACCAGCCCATTGATTTCTGCTCAAGATGAGTTAGAGAATGTAAGTTAGTTTATTTCTGCCTTAAAAGGGCATCCTGAGAGAGATGAGTGGAGGGGGAGGGGCTTTTCTTCAAGCATATGTTGACTTTTCTCATTTTTGTACTTGGAGATCAAAATATACTGACCCTCCACTATATAGACAGTGGTGGGGTTTTGTCTTGTTTTAAACCAAAAGAGAATGCACTCGTATATGCACTTACCTGGGAGCAAGTCTCAATGAACTTAGTATGGCATTTTTTGGAGTAGACATAGGTAGGCTTGCCCTATAAATCTCTTGCTGAGATGGAATTTCGAGGCAGGAAAATGGCGAGCCCATCTTGATTCAGCTTCCCAAAGTGGCCTGATTCATAGGCAAGGTCAGCCTTGATTGCAAGATGAAGAACGTTCCGCTTTTTTTCTACTCAGTGCCACCCTGATTGCAAATGACATTAAAATACCCAAGGGAGAGTGGATTGTCCTGCTCAGAAAATCACTTTCCACAGCTCTCCTAAGACAGTAGGTAAAGACTGCATGAGTGAATACACTTTCAGACAGTAGGTAAAGACTGCATGAGTGAATACTCCAGCATATTCCTTGCTCATAGAGAGCTAGTATGTCAGGGGACAGTGTCAGGATCCTGTCTGACTTGATCCTTGGAGAGATCTCTTTGGATGAAAAGGCATGGAACCCTACAGAGGGGCCTGGGAATAGCTCACTAGAGCAGTCTGTAGTACAAATCTCATGAGAATTATAATTGTAATTATTAATATGATTATTATTATCATTATATCCAATCCTTTCTCCAAATCTTCTAAGCAGTTTAGGGCAGAAGATGTGGCACTCCCCTTTGCATCCTCACAGCAGCCCTGTGAGGTAGGTTAGCGATAATGTGTCTGGCTAACCTACCTGTGACTGTCGTTTCAATTCATACAGCTGCCTGCAAATGAAATTCTCTATGTGTCTTACAAAGCAGAAGCGCACACGTCATGCGATATTAAAAATACATCAATATAAGGCAAAGCAATAAAAATAGCAGCATAAAACTTGCCTTCTAGCAGACGCAGATTAAAACAGTTTGCTGCTCAGCATACAACCACATTAAACAAAGTGTGAACATGAGGTTTATTTCGAACCACACTAAAACAGCAAAGTCCTAGAGTTGGTTTTAAAGCACCACTGTAAAAGGGCTGCTTCAGTAGCTAAACGGGGCTTTGTACCTGACCCAGTTCTTCAAAAACACACAGAAGAGAGACAATATGACAGCCTCTCTCTCTCTCTCTCTCTCTCTCTCTCTCTCTCTCTCTCACACACACACACACACCATCAGCAAAACAATAGGAAAATAGTTGAATGTGTCCAGTCTTAATTCTCCTTCCACTCAGTACTTCCCAGTGCAGGAATGACACCAGATCAGGAAAACACATGGCACTGACCATCTGTGGTGCTGAACAGATTGTCTGGACATTTTGACAGAGGCTGGGAAAACAGATGGAAGGAATATATTCACAGAATCACAGAATTATAGAGTTGGAAGGGACCCCAAGGGTCAGCAGGTCCAACCCCATGAAATGCAAGATGTAAGCAGTAAAGTAGTAAAGTAAAAGTTTATTGCTCACTTTTCTAATTTGGCCTTTGGCATTGTCAGGGAACTGCCATCGGAGCCAGAGGGAGAGGGAGGGCTCCAGAGGGATTCCGGAGAGTGTCCCGGGAGGGAGAGAAGCAGCCCATCTTCTGGGGAAGGAAATCAGCGTGGCACCTGTGGAGAAGGGGGACAGATGGGGGAATCGGCGAGGTGGCTCCATGACTCCTCGCCGGGGACCAGCGGGGAGAGCACGGGTCCTCCACTGCCCACACCCTCCCTGTGCAGAAGGCTTCCGCGCAGGGAGAGTAGGCGGAGACTAGGCATCAAAGAGCTTCTTTGCTGGAAGAAGTTCAAGAAACGCCCACTGACGGATTCTGCCAGCGATTGAGACAGCCACGGGCGAGTGGCTGTCCGGACAGAAAGGGTTCACTCAGGCAACCCAGCCAGGTGTGGCACCGATTTACACACGAGCAACCCCTAGAACCATTACAGGCATATATATACACATGCGTACACATTTACTGTAGCCCTAGTCCAGGAAATGTGTCATTGGCTGGAATGTGTCCTTGAACTCTGATCGTATCTCTCACTTGCCTGTTTTGAGGATAGAGAGGAGTATGTGAGTTTGTGTGGAGAAACAAGCCTTCTTTGCATATATGGAATTTACCTCCATTGCTCTCCCCACATTTGCCTCTGGTCCCACCCATCACTGGCATGTGGCCCCTGGAAAGCTGTCCAGAAGTGAACACACCTCTTGGGCTGAAAGAAGTTCCACATTTCTGCCCTAAAGTAAATGCAGTGACCACATTAGGCCATGGCTTGGGCTGTTTTTTTGATTGTTTTTGCCTCCTAGTCTGCCCTCTGAAATCCATTGCTCTTTGCTCTGGAATTCTGGCTTGCCCTAGGATTGTCATAAAATCATAGAATTGTAGAGTTGGAAGGTTACACTGAGGATCATCTGGTCCAGCTCCCTGCAATGCAGGAATATGCAGCTGTCTCATACAGGGATCGAACCTGCAACCTTGATGTCACCAGGACCACGCTCTAACCAGCTGAGCTACCCAGGTTGACATGACCCTGGGAGTGTATTCCCCATTCTTCAGAGGGAAAGGTTGTTCATAAAAATCACACCATACAGAACTGTTGGGATGCTACGGGTTCAAAAAGTAGGTGAGGTGAGCAGTGCTTATAAACTGAAAAGCAGCCTAGCTTTTCTGCATGTAGCAAAAATCACAGAGGAACCTCCCCCCCCCCTTACTCATATATTGGTCTCTAGGACTACATTAAAAATGCCTTAGGTGAGTGATCCCTGGATTGTAGTTGAAGAACAGCTGCTGTGAACCAACAAACAAAAAAACCATCAAAGGGCCACAATGGTACCAAATTACTTGTGGGCCACATTTTTTGATCACTCTCGTCATAAATAATTTGGACCAAATAAGCAGCTGCTCTTTTCTCTTTCAATTAAAACAGTCAAGCTAAGCCTTCAGGAAATGATCAGCGGGAAGGGGGGACTGCATGAAAATGAAAACATTTAAATGAAATGTGCAGGTGCTCCTGCATACGGCTGTTAAAATGTGTGTAAGTGTGAATAGTTCTCAGTAGCGTTGGTACACCAGAGTTGCTAAGCTATTAAGCTTCTCACCAGAAAGTTATTGGTTCAAAACTCACCTCTGATATGAACTTACTAGGTGGCTTAAAGCAGGGATCAGGAAACTCAGACCCAGACCCCCGTGTAGCCCTCCAGACCTCTCCAGCTGGCCCTTGGGACTCACCAAGGCCTCACACTCTGCCCAGCTACACCTCTTTTACCCAGACCAAACCCATCACTGGCTGTGCTTTTGCACAAATCTCAGTTGAATCACAATTATCCTCTCCAATGTCAGAGGCAGTATGCCTCTGTATGCCACTTGCTGGGAAGCACAAGTACCCTCCAACATTTCTCCAGTGAAAATATAGACGTCCTCTTCCATAATAATATTAATAATAGCAATGTTTTTATTTATACCCCACCCATGTAACTGGGTTGCCCCAGCCACTCTGGTGTGATGGCCTGGGAATCCGATTCAGAGGCTGAACCGGAGGAATCCCAGCCTGCACAGGAGTCCCCGCCTCCAGGGCCGGCTGAACTGGGGCAGGGCCTTGATTCTGAGGAGCCTGCACCTGTGCCGGATCCTCAGGAGCAGGCACCAGGTGAATCCATTCTGGCCCCAGAGGTGGTTGAGGACTCAGTGCCTGCAGGTGAGTCTCCTCCTGGGCCCAGTAACCCTTCAGCCTCTCCTGATCTGCAGAGGCTTAGGGCAGAGAGGCGAAGGGAGCTGGTTTCTCCCAGGAGGAGTGCTCACCTTAAGGCCAGGGGAGGCGGGTCTCCTGGGGGCCGGGACCGCCCCTGGCCTCAGAGAAGATAAATGTCAGTCAGCCCGGTCCCAGGTTGCGGGAGCAACGTCGTCATTGAAGAGCTGTTTCGGCCAGCATCCAGTCCTGTTCCTTGCCCGGCTTCCTGCTTCTGATCTTCGAGTGTTCCTGTCCCCGCCCGACTCCCTGCTTCGGACCTCGCCTCGCACCTTGTGGACTAATTCCAGGCTAGTGACTCAGGACTGAACTTTGACTATGGTAACAGTAACCTTCCCCCCGGGACCAGCACATCTGGGTTGCTTCCAACCTATATAAAAACATAATAAAACATTAAACATTTAAAAATATTTCCAATACAAGGCTGGTTTCAGATGGCTCAGGGGACCCTAAATGGAAAAAAAAAATTAGCAAAAGACTCAAAGAATGAAATTGCAAAACAAAAACTCAAAATATTGCAAATGCAGATTTCATCAATATTAAACTATGAGATAGAAAATAACATAAAGTGGATGAAACAAAGGGCGTTTGAGTTTGCCAACAAGCCAGGGAAATTACTGGTGTGGCAGCTGAAAAAGAAACAGAAAGAAAAAAAATAATACAGTGGTACCTCGGGTTACAGACGCTTCAGGTTACAGACTCCGCTAACCCAGAAATATTACCTCGGGTTAAGAACTTTGCTTCAGGATGAGAACAGAAATCGTGCTCCGGCGGTGCAGCGGCAGCATGAGGCTCCATTAGCTAAAGTGATGCTTCAGGTTAAGAACAGTTTCAGGTTAAGAACGGACCTCCAGAACGAATTAAGTTCTTAACCCAAGGTACCACTGTGTGTGTGTGTGTGTGTGTGTGTGTGTGTGTGTATGTATGTATGTATAATAAGTTCGTTTTGTGTTTCATTTTGCATTTGTGAGTATTGTATTTATCAATAAAAGTCTAATAATAATAATAATAATAATAATAATACATTAAAATATTTCCAATGCAAGGCTGCTTTCAGATGGCTCAGGGGTCAGATAGCTCTACCAACATTTCTCCGATGGAAATAGGGAAAAGTGGAACATTCCAGGATCAAATCAGAACCATTGGGTGGCTTCTGTAAATCCAGGTCTGTCCCTGGAAAATAGGGATACTTGGAAGGTCTGAAAGTTGAGAGTTCTGCTTGTGGACTTTCCATAGGCAACTGGTTGGCCACTTTGAGAGGAAAAGATGCTGGACTAGATGGGCCTTTGGCCTGATCCACCAAGGCTAATCTGAAGTTCTTGTGTGTCTCAATGCTGCAGTCAGATGGAAGGCATTTATGAATGAATACAGGCAAGGTTTCCATAGACCAGAAATCAAATGAAATGGAGTATCTAATTACAACTCAATTGCACATATGAAGTGCTCTGAACGCTTGAAAGCACTATAAAATGTTAAGTAGGATGATATTTGATAATTGGTTGAACTTATGACTGGGAGGGAAAATGGAAAAACTCCCTGGACAGGATCGGAGAACCTCCTGCCCACGAGACGGATGTGGTCCACAAGACCTCCCTATCACAACTACCAACAAGTTAGCAAAGAAAAAGGAAGGAGGGAGGGAGATGAGAGGGAAACCGATCAACTGACATTGAATCATAGGGCCATCTGGTCCAGCCCCCTGTATTGAGAATACAATAAACATTGGGAAGAACTTTCTGAGGGTAGAAGGTGTTCAACAATGGACTACCTTGGAAGGTAGGCTCAAGCAGAGGTTGGATGGTCAGCTGTCAGGGATTGCTTAGCTGTGATTCCTGCATTGCAAGGGGTTGGACTAGATTTTATGAATAAACAACAATACATCCAAACATATGGATCAGTATAAGCCAGCCAGACACAAAGCAGTTGTTCATTAGGAACATGTCTAAATCTAGCCAGAGCAGCGAGGTCCTCGGGCCATTGCTTTGCAGACCTGAGTGTTTATCCTTCCAGGTAGAAATCTCTTAGCAACAACAAGGGCTTGCAAAATCCACTTTTGTTGCCTTGCTGTTAATCCGCAGTGCTGCAAGAATGTAATTCAAATTCACATGAACATCTGAAAATATCAAGGGTTCCGCCAGGAAAATGGCAGGCCGAAAAGAATGTGTCATGGGAAAACGTTCACAGAATATGCCTCACCCCCCACCCACCCACCCATGCCCACTCAGCTACACCCTGTGTAGGGCTGGCTCTGACACTGAACTGAGCTCCTCAGGCCTCTCAGCTTTCTCCGCTAAACAAGTACAAATCATTTCTATAATAAAAATAAATAATAAATTTTTATTTATACCCCGCCCTCCCCGGCCAGAGCCGGGCTCAGGGTGGCTAACACCAGTAAAATTACAATAAAATGGGGGGGCAATTTAAAATACAGGTTAAAAATAGAATTTAATATGCAGCCTCATTTTAGTAGTAGCCCATAGATCAAAACCATAAGGGGAGAGAAACATAAGGGTCAGAATGAGTCCAAACCAAAGGCCAGGCGGAACAGCTCTGTCTTGCAGGCCCTGCGGAAAGATGTCAAATCCCGCAGGGCCCTAGTCTCTTGTGACAGAGCGTTCCACCAAGTCTGGGCCAGTACTGAAAAGGCCCTGGCCCTAGTTGTGACCAATCTAACCACCTTGCGACTTGGGACCTCCAAAATGTTGTCATTTGTGGACCTTAAGGTCCTCTGCAGGGCATACCAGGAGAGGTGGTCCCATAGGCCACATAGGGCTTTAAAGGTCAAAACCAGCACCTTAAACCTGACCCTGTATTCTACCGGGAGTCAGTGCAGTTGGTAAAGCACTGGATGAATGTGATCCCATGGCAAGGACTTGTAAGGCATTCTGCACCCGCTGGAGTTTCTGGGTCATCTTCAAGGGCAGCCTTGTGTACAGCAAGTTACAATAATCAAGCTTGGAGGTGACTGTTGCATGGATCACTGTGGCCAGCTCAGGGCGAGAAAGGTAAGGGAGCAACTGCTTGATACGCTCATTCAGAAGACAATCCTCTTTGCATTGTGGAATATTGGGCACATGTTCTCATGCACCCTTTCCCACCACCACTCATGGTTTTACAATGTTATGTTGTCCTGCAGTCATCTGTCATTATCACTATCACTGTTGCACATACTGGACACTGGGCAAGGATTTTTTTTTTTAATGGCAAAGTCCCTGCCCTCAGGCTTGCAATTTAAGAGGCAAACTTCAATAAGGAAAGGGTATGGAGAGGGAAAGGGACATGGGTGGCGCTGTGGTCTAAACCACAGAGCCTAGGGCTTGCCGATCAAAAGGTCGGCAGTTTGAATCCCTGCGACGGGGTGAGCTCCTGTTGCTCTGTCCCCGCTCCTGCCAACCTAGCAGTTCGAAAGCACACCAAAAGTGTAAGTAGTTTAATAGGTACCACTCCGGCGGGAAGGTAAACAGTGTTTCCATGCATTGTTCTGGTGTCAGTGTTCCATTGCACCAGAAGCGGCTTAGTCATGCTGGCCGCATGACCCGGAAAAACTGTCTGTGGAGCGGACAAACGCCGGCTCCCTCGGCCTGTAAAGCGAGATAAGTGCCACAACCCCAGAGTTGTTCGCGATTGGCCTTAACTGTCAGGGGTCCCTTTACCTTTATGGAAAGGGAAGAGTGGGGGGGAGCAACTGCAGGTAGCAAAACTTTCCGCTTGTGTATCAACCAGTATAATGGACCCTGGGGAACCAGTTCTGAAAATGTTACCTGTTATCAACCAGACATAGGTAAGGAACCAGATTATCTCACTGCACCTTCTGCTGCAGTCTGGTAGAAAGGCTACCAAGGGATATAGTTCTGAGTGGGCAGAAGCCCAGTGCCAACTGGTCCAGCCAGGCTGATGAAGGGGTCCTTGCTATCCCACTGGTCTCTCTGAGGTGGCCATTTGGATTAGCTGCAGATATGGAAGATAATAATAATAATAATAATAATAATAATAATAATAATAATAATAAACAAACAAACAAATAATTTTTTATTGTGGTGTAGTGGTTAAGAGCGGTAGTCTCGTAATCTGGTGAACCGGGTTTGCATCTCCGCTCCTCCACATGCAGCTGCTGGGTGACCTTGGGCTGGTCACACTTCTCTGAAGTCTCTCAGCCCCACTCACCTCACAGAGTGTTTGTTGTGGGGGAGGAAGGGAAAGGAGATTGTTAGCCACTTTGAGTCTCCTTAGGGTAGTGATAAAATGGGATATCAAATCCAAACTCTTCTTCTTCTTCTTCTATTTATACCCCACCCATCTGGCTGGGTTTCCCCCACTGCCTGCAACATAGGGCAATCTGAATCCAGGTGAGGGCTAGTGTTTAATTAGGATTTTTGAAATCCTAATTAAATATGTGGTCAAAAGGAGGAAGGAGGTGTCTCCTTCACTCCTTCCCCCAACTGCAGCCCTACAAGGAGTATTCAAAACTGGGGGGGGGGGTGCTGTTTCACAAGCAGGGAAGGCACTTGCGAAGCAGCACCATGCAGTCTACACTGGACTGAATCCTCCATTCATCAGCTGGTGAGTGGAGTATTCAGCTCTGCTAGGGTCTGTTTCCTGCGTAGGGAAGCATCTTGGGGCTGCCTTCTTACCCAACACTCCTCCCTCGACAAGCTTGGATTGCTCTGGGCAGCCCAACCAAACTCAGGGCTGTCTCCACCTGACTCAGGCAAAGCCTGGATCCCTCCCAAATCTGCTCAGTTCTGTTCAGAATTCATCTGAATCCTGTGCACAGCCTTAGAAAACACCACTTATTCGAATCTGTAGGATTTGTGTATTAGCCAATTCTCCAGGGCTTTAAATTCCTTAGGAGTTAACAGTGACCTGAATTTCCCTGGTATTTCAGAGACACAAAAGACCATTTCTTAATTAAAGTGAGGAAAACTACACTCCTACCTCTGGCTCCATCTCTTTTGCATTTGCCTTTTATGCTACAAATCTTTATAATTTAATTTATTTTGATGTGACTGTGGTAAATCTTTTTTTTTTTTTTTAAGGCTTCATGGAGCCACAGTTTATCTTGTTTCTCCCCTGTAAAGATCATAAAATTAAGAAAAGGTAATTTAATTTGTCAAGGCACTGGCCTCATATGCCATTTTCAGTATTCTCATAATGTTATTGATTACCTAGAAGTTTTCAGCAAAGAAGATTTAAGACAGCCTATGATTTTCTCCCTCACTGTCAGCAAAGGGCTGGGCTAGAGGGACTTATGCCCTAATCCACTTGAAATTCAGACAGAAGGGAGAGTTTCAGCACCGATGACCCTTTGTATTTTGGAAGGGTCAGAATTAGGGACGGGGGAGAAATTCATGGTCCACCAGGGGCCCCAGTGGCTGGTGATGCCATATTCTCCAAGCCACACCTATCTGTTCATCAGCTGTTCATCACTCAAAATGTCAGTTGATGGGTGGAAAGACAGGGTTAAATCCTGCATTTGCTGGATGTGCCTGTTCTGGGTGGGGTTAAATCCTGCTCAGTTTAATGCAAAACCCTTCAACTCTCCCTCTCTCCCTCGTTACACACAGTGGCGTAGCGTGGGTTGTCAGCACCTGGGGCAAGGCAAGTAATTTGCGCCCCCTAACCCGTGGATTTTAGCAGGGGGCAGAGAACTGCGAGTGCGAGCGAGCCCCCCCCCAGATGTTGCGCCCGGTGCGGCCGGCCCCCCCTGCACCCCCCACACTACACCACTGGTTACACATACACTTAGAACCTCAGATGCAGAAAAATGATAAATCTAAGCTGAATCCCAGACCAGGAGACTCATGGCATGGCTGGTGGCAGGAAAACCATCTGTTTCTGAACCCTATTTAAGACCAGCAATGAATCAGGTTATACCTTGGATCAACGTCAAACTGGGGCTCTGTAAAAGTGTGTGACACCCAGGCTAGCTATGAAAAGAAAGCACCCGCTCATTGCCTTGTGGTTGATAGTACAACATGTTCTGCTCAGCTCCTTGGGCAGCCCCCCTACTGTCTAAGCACCCTTTCTCTGAAACCTACTCTTTCTACTGTTGGACAGCTCCATAGTTGCTCCAGCAGAGAGGGAAATCTGAGCTGCAGTTTCACTAGTGGCTGTCACAGAGAGTTGAGAAGGTTAAAGTAAAATTTCTGAAAATGCATTAAATGCACAAGTTGTTCTTTTGTTGTGCCCCAAGACTTTACTGGTCCTTCCAGCATTCCTTCCTAGCCTTTCCCTCCTAAATGAGCAACTGAGGTTGGCCTTTCTGACCCTTCTTTCGCCCCTACCAACATCTCAATGCCATTTAGGCCACTGTGTTTCATAGCCTGGTCCTGTGCTCAGAGTCTTCAACTGGAGTTAGCTGGGAAAGCTACCTGTAGGTCTATGCAGGTCATCTTCCAGGAGAGAAGGAGGAAACGAACATGGATCCTTTTACATGCAAAACCTGTGTTCTACCACTGAGCTACACCCCCCTCCCTCAGGTTGTGTTTACTTTTCTAAAATATATGAAATAGAACCCTCACCAAGCCATAATAATAAACCTTTTTATTGGAAACAGAAATCTCCCAAGACCTACCTAATGAGGATGCAAGTTATCGATTAAACCTTCATTTCTAATGACTGCAGGCTTCAGTCAAGAAGCACACCAGGTACTCAGTACTAAGCCTGCAGCTAGATTGACCACATCTATTGGATTCCTTCCTGAAAGCAGTGTATGCTCTGCAAAGCTTGTGTCCACAACAAAAGAGGTGTCATTTCCACTTACATCCAGGCTGTGGGTCTGTGCAAGGGAAGCACCTCTTTATAGAAAGGTTTACCAGAAGCCTTAATTGAAGCTCAGGTGACTCCAGGGATGATGGTAATGATGTTAAGATGTTATCTGGGCATCCCAACAGCAAAACCTCAGAGCCGCAGACAGGAGAAAAGGATAGAGAAACATACTGCAATTTTATTCAAGCTGTAGAGAAATAGATGTTTTGACTTCTGGACCAATTTATCAGAAGATCATGCTGACACTTAGGAGCATTTGTCATGCCATCACAGAGATGAGCATTAAATCCTCATCACCAAAATCTTCCTTTCAAATACTTAACTGGCAATGTTATTTTTGATCCAAGCAAGAAAAGAAAGAAGCATTTAGGCCATGTCTTCTGATGCTCCAGAAGTTGTTGGGCTCCAACTCCCACCAGCTAAAACTGCAGCTGCTAGGGCAATTCAAACACCTGCTTGCAGGCAATGGAGGCACTGCTGTCTAGTCTACTCCTCCTACCAGAGCACACATGAAGGTGAGTAGAAAGGTCTTGCTGCCTCACCACCAACCAGAGTGCCATATTTCCAGGCATATGAGTTAGTCTGGCCTCAAAGGTAACCTCAGGACCACTTAGCAAAAAGAATGCAGAAAATGGGCAAACATTTCTTTAGCTGTGATTTTACCCATTTGGTTTGCTGGAAGGTTCTTAAGATGGTCCTCCAAAGAGGAACTTCAAATGCACATCTGCATCCAATTTATGCATCTGCTTCCCAATTTGTGTGAAGCTACTTCGAGAAAAAGACTCTCTGGAAAAAACCTATCCATTCTGAAGGAAATCAGCCCTGAGTGCTCACTGGAAGGACAGATCCTGAAGCTGAGGCTCCAATACTTTGGCCACCTCATGAGAAGAGAAGACTCCTTGGAAAAGACCCTGATGTTGGGAAAGATGGAGGGCACAAGGAGAAGGGGACAACAGAGGACGAGATGGTTGGGCAGTGTTCTCGAAGCCACAAACATGAGTTTGACCAAACTGTGGGAGGCAGTGGAAGACAGAAGTGATTGGCATGCTCTGATCCAGGGGGTCACGAAGAGTCGGACACGACTAAATGACTGAACAACAGCAACATTGAGAAGTGACTTGGATGTGTTGATCTACTTTGCTGGGTGAAGATATATTAATTTTATATCTTTGGTCCCTTTTAGCACAGACACTTTGTAGGTGGAAATGCCTAACATACTCTGATACACAGGTGCTGGGTTGCTCCAAGATTGAAGGGGCCCGGCATGCACATGTGACATAACATCACGTGCTTCTTGTGATGCCACACAGGCTAGTGCAGCTTTCTGCTAGGCTGCACTGGTCCCTGCACAGCATCTCCCAATATTGCCACAGCTGTGGAAAGGCCCACTGGGACCCGCCACAGAATATTGAGGGCGCCTGGCCCCCTCTTTGATAAGAATCCTGCTTGCATATGGAGTACTGGGGTCTGACAAAAGCCACTTTCCTGCTAATTAAAGGGGCAAATGGACCTGTAAAGCGTAAGGCTTTCATTGTAATTAATTACAAATAATTCATACAAGGCTAGAGGGAAAACAAAACCCTACTTGGGAATGGGAATTTAGTTGAAAAGTGAAACCGCATTAGTAATAGAAGTAGAGAACGCAGGGGAGATGTTATGTACTAAGCTTGGATCCTAGAACAATAGGCAGGTAGGATCGTAGAATGCAAGGGATGCGGTGGCGCTGTGGGTTAAACCACAGAGCCTAGGACTTGCCGATCAGAAGGTCGGCGGTTCGAATCCCCGCGACGGAGTGAACTCCCATTGTTTGGTCCCAGCTCCTGCCAACCTAGCAGTTCAAAAGCACATCAAAGTACAAGTAGATAAATAGGTACCGCTTCGACGGGAAGGTAAACACCGTTTCCGTGCGCTGCTCTGGTTTGCCAGAAGCAGCTTAGTCATGCTGGCCACGTGACCCAGAAGCTGTACATCGGCTCCCTCGGCCAATAAAGTGAGATGAGCGCCGCAAACCCAGAATCGGCCACGACTGGACCTAATGGTCAGGGGTCCCTTTACCTTTTATCGTAGAATGCAACAACTGATTGGCTTGCAGGAGAAGACCTATCAGGCCCCAGGAGGGAAGCAGAATCAGCCAATCAGATGGTACTCATTGTATACATAATGTATATAAAAGCCTGAGGTTTGGGGAGGGGGTTCAATCACTGTTTTACAAGCTGCAATAAAAAGCATAAAATCACTGCAGGACTCCGAGTATATTTCAGAAGGGTTGGTTCCCAGCTTCCATGGGAACTGCTTCAATAGATCCTTGTTTTCAAAAGGGTTGAGGGTCAATAACTTACTGGTTATCTCCTGATTGCTGATATGATGACAGGTGACAGAGAAAAGAAACATTTCCTTTCTCAGTGGCTGGGAGACGTTTTGAAAATCTGCAGTCCTTGGCAGAGGAAAGTGGGAACGTTGCTTGGACTCCCTCATTTCACATTCTGCTTGCAATGCAACGATTGTCTCAAACATGGAGATGTTGGTATGAAAGTTGTTAATTAAGGATGAAATTCATTAAGGTAATTAATTAAGGAGAAATTTGTTTGGCTCACATTTTAATGCACACCTACCTAATTTGTACTCCCCAAAACAAGATGTGAACTGAAATTTGAGCATTCTTTGGGATTTACACTTCTCTTAATTTTGCCATGCAAATCTCCAACCCCTCAAATGCATGTAAAAAGGTATATATAATTTTATTTCATTATTGTTTTGCTACATTTTTAAAAAGAACTTTTTATTGGTGAGCCCAAAGTGAGCTCAACTGACCTACATCTGAGTAGACACATAAAGGACCTATGCACATGCCAGGAAAAATGGTTTATGCATAGAGACATTGGAGCCAAGATTACATTAGATAAATGCTTCACAAGTGTGGGGGTTGAATATTTTTTTTTGTCACAACAGAAACTCATAAAAGAATAATAATTGAACCAGGCGATCATTATTAAAAATATTGCTTTTCATTCCTAGAGATTTTAGAGGCTCATAACTTCACCAGGGGAGGGGGAGGGGAAGTATAGAAGACATAGCAAGGAAGAGAGCACCTCTTAGGCCTGAAAAGCAATTATTATTTTTATTAATATACTCTCAGTCTTCTCTTTATTCCTTGCTGACCTTTAAGCAAACACATTGTTCTGGGTTTTTCTTTTTTTCTTCTTCGAAGAAAAGGAGTACCAACAATAACAGTTTCTTCAATGAAATTGAATTCATGTTATGAATATTGACTAGATTTGGTGGTTTGCTGAGGAAGATCACTGACATTTTCTGTGGCACAGAGATATTTTCCCAGCGTAATGAAACTTATGAGAAAAATGTGTTTTAAGAAGCAGGGTTAGGTGAAAGATTTCATGTCAATTGTCACCCTCGGGACCTCATTCTCTGTCCCCCAAGAGTCCCTCCCCCCCAGGCCACACCCTACTCTGTTTCTTTCCACTCTGTATTTTTATTGGCTGGATTGTACTGTGACTGTTATGTACTGAAGTTCTCACCCTGGGCCAGCAGGGGGATACAGTAGATGGTTTTCACTCAGGTCCACATATGCAAATAAGGAATTGAAAGTGACGTTCAGTGATTGGATAGTTACAGAAAGTGGTTACTGTTGCCTTGTAGTGGAGCTCTATATAAGCAGGCTGGCTGAACCCTTCAGTTCAGTTCTGTTCTGGGCCTGTGAATAAACAAGAGCTGTTTGAAGAATCGCTGTGTCGTCTGATATGTTCACCCACAACTTAACAGTCACATTGCCTTTTGCTTTCCTGCCTGGGGAGATGTGCTCAGGAGTGTAGAAACATTGGACTCCTGCACAGCCTGCTGCACAAAGGTAACAATCAAACTCAGTTTTTGCCTGTGCCCCCTTCCTCATTCACTGGCAACTGGCCCCCGGCCATGAAGGAATATGTCCATGAAGGAATATGTCCCTTAGGCTCAGAGGAAGGGGGTGAAGGTTGCCCACTCACTCCTGTCATACAGAAACAAAACTAGAGATTTGCCCAGTCGCAACAGAGATTATTTCGCTAATCTTAGAATTGATGTCTTTGGAAGTGCTGGTGAGTGCCCTGCGCAAGTCTTATCTCTGCGTCAAGCTATTTGTTACACAGGAGTTCTGTACATATGAACCGGGAAGGGCGGGGTATAAATAAAGTTGTTTATTATTATTATTATTATTATTATTATTATTATTATTATTATTGACACTTAAAAAGAAAAACCACTGAGAAAACCTTCAGATGAAGTGGGGTATACAGTGGTACCTCGGGTTACAGACGCTTCAGGTTACAGACTCCGCTAACCCAGGAATAGTACCTTGGGTTAAGAACTTTGCTTCAGGATAAGAACAGAAATCGCACGGAGGCAGTGTGGCAGCAGTGGGAGGCCCCATTAGCTAAAGTGGTACCTCATGTTAAGAACAGTTTCAGGTTAAGAACGAACCTCCAGAACGAATTAAGTTCTTAACCCAAGGTACCACTGTACTACTACTACTACTACTACTACTACTACTACTACTTATAATTCTGAATTAAAACAGCAACAGCAATAAGGAGGTGGTGTGTGTATGTGTTTGTGTGCCTGCACACATGTTCTGTTTGCATAATATAATATAAAATACCCACAGGAAAATAGTGATAAAGGTCCACTGTCATTTATACTCTTAACTGGTCAGTTCACCTGCCTGTCTGCCTGAGTGTTTGCCCAATGACTGTGTGATCTGGGCCAAAAAGTTTCCTCCCACCCTTTAAGCACATGCTGACCCCATTTGATTGGAAAATTACTGTAATACTCAAAGAGGGAGAGGGAGAGAGAGATTGTGTGTGTGTGTGTGTGAGAGAGAGAGAGAGAGAGAGAGGCTCATCTCTCTTGTGTCAGGTCGATATTATGGTTGCAATTCTCTTTCCTCTTCCATTGTATTTTGTGAAAAGCTGTAATTACTTTCTTGTCATTTGAAAGGCAAGGCAACAATTCAGCAGTGTCGGGCGAGAGAGAAGGAGGTCTTGAGCAGTGATTTTTGAGGGGACGATGTGCCACTTCCAAGCCAGAAATAACCGCATATTGCACACTATTTTTATTTATTTTATTTCTTAACAACATCTATATACCACTCAAGAATTAATGCTCTCTGGGCAGTGAACTATATACAATTGGGATCACAATATCTGTGTGCCATACTACTGCCTTATCCCACTCTCAGATTCCACAAACTTATTTTATACTCCACTTATCCAACTATCCTTTATCCTGTACTAGTAGGAGGGAACCATTTTTGGCTTGAGGGCTGCATGCTCTTCTGGACAGCCTTCTAGGGCAGGGCAGCAACCACCCCGTTTTGCTGCCCACCCCACTGTCTTCCCACCCCCTCTCTGCTGTCCTGCCATTCCACCGGCGCCATGCCTCTCTTACCTGCATTTTACGACAGCAGTGGTTTCTGGTGAGGTCTTGCCCAAGCCTCGTGAGATTTCATGTACTCCATGAGATCTCTTTTTTCTTTATCGAGTTATATTGCAAATACATACAAATCAAAACTTTTAAATGTGAAAAGAAGAAAAAAGATTTAAAAGGTTACAAAGAACAAAAAAAGAAAAAGAAAAAAAAGAAAAGAAGAAATCTAAATAAATTACATAAACTAATACAATTAAATCTTAATGAAGATACTGTAAAAAAAAATCATAGATTCAGTCATTATGAAACTAAGACTTTGCAAACCAAATACATACACTTACATATCGTCTGTTTTCCTAAGAAGCTAACACTTCTTAGCTATTTCATTTTTCATATTCTTTTGTTTTTTGGACTTCTGTCATTCTCACGACAGTTCATTATTCCTAATTGAAACTTATCTGTATTTCAGTACAGTGGTGCCTCGCAAGACGAAAAGAATCCGTTCCGCGATTCTCTTCGCCTAGCGGTTTTTTCGTCTTGTGAAGCAAGCCCATTGACGGCTTAGCGGATTAGCGCTATTAGTGGCTTAGCGGCTTTTAGCGGCTTTTAGTGGCTTATCAGCTTAGCGGATAAGCAGATAAGCGGCTTAGCGGCTTAGAAAAAGGGGGGGAGGGAAAAAAAGTCAGAAAAACTCGCAAGACATTTTGTCTTGCGAAGCAAGCCCATAGGGAAATTCGTTTTGCGAAGCGCCTCCAAAACAGAAAACCCTTTCGTCTAGCGAGTTTTTCGTCTTGCGAGGCGTTCGTCTTGCGGGGCACCACTGTATATCCCTCATCTTGGTATCAGGGAGCTTTTTACCTTTGCAGGGTTATTCTAGACACAGCCAGATCTTCACTGCTGAACCTTGACTCATCAGATATTTATATAGGTGAGGTCTTGG
This sequence comes from Podarcis gaigeae, assembly GCF_964106915.1. Taxonomy (NCBI): domain Eukaryota; kingdom Metazoa; phylum Chordata; class Lepidosauria; order Squamata; family Lacertidae; genus Podarcis; species Podarcis gaigeae. The sequence continues at coordinate 34,381,905 of NC_139693.1, forward strand.
CCAAGCCTTGTGAGATTTCATGTGCTCCATGAGATCGCACAAGGTTTCGTTGAGACCTCTCCAGAAAGCGCAGCTGTTTTTGCAAGGGCCACTTCTCCAATGCCTGTGGACGTGGCAGAGCAAGAGGCGGAGGCAAGACGGACCCCACCTCTTGCAGACCCTCCAAGTGCCCCTATTTTCCAGGGACACTCCTGGATTTACAGAAGCCACCCCAGCTTATGAATTGATCCCAGAATGCCCCCCTTTCCTTAGGATTTCCCTAGTTTCATCAGAGAAATGTTGGAGGGTATGGACCTCCCTGTTTTCATTGGAGGGTATGCAGTTATGTGACCTCTGAGCCAAGGAGATAAGTAACTATGCAACCTTCAGAAGGCATCTGAAGGCAGACCTGTATAGGGAAGTTTTTTTAATGTGTAATGTTCTGTTATGTTTTTGTATATGTTGGAAGCTGCAGTCAGAGGGGTGGGGTACAAATAATAAAATTATTATTATTATTATGAATAGGACATCCCTATTTTCACTGGAGAATTGTTGGTAGGATATGCTGTTGGGTTTTTCGCTGCTCCAGGCGGGTTCCTCACCCTGTCTGATCAGTGGGCCGGGTGTGTCCTGGGGCCCACATCCCAGTGGCGGGTGGGCCAGAGATGAAATGGGTGGAACAATGAATGCCATTTGTACACTACAATTGTACAGTAGGCAGTTCTTCTTTAGATACTCACATGCCCCCTCTGTCCACCTAAGGAAGCAAAACAGCATTATCAGATGTCAGGAGTCCCTGTTCCCTCCTTGATAACACAGCAAACGTAGTTAATTAAAAAGGAAGATTTATTGCAAAAACAAACAGAGTTCACTGGATGGCTCAATAAGCTACCAGCCTCATCAGTCATGATGACTCTTCTGAAGACTGCTTCCTCTGAGACCAGAAGCAACTGAACTTTCGCTTCTGATTTCTCTTGTTTTGCTTCCTATCTTGTAGCCCTCCCATTCGCCGAGACCATGGACTGGGAGGTTCAGCCCTCGCCTTTCCCCCATTCTCTGAGAGGCTGTCTCTTAGGTCTTTTCCGCTTGATAAACTGCTTCCTTCTGGCATTTTGCACTTCTCGAGAGCATTCGCAGGGTTCCTGCTCGAGCTCAGTCACCCCCTTATCAACCAGCATTCCTAGGGGTGGGGGAGTTGGCACTAGCCTATGCTCATCCTGCCTGGCTGTTAACCCTCTCTCTCCTTGACTACTTCCTTCACTGGAAGCTGGCTGCAAACCTTCCCTGGGGGCTGGCTCATTCATGACATCAGATTTCAGTGACGCATCCCAGCAAGGCAAAAATACTGAAGGAAAGTATAAAGTATAAAGTTGGTTTATACAAGCTTCCGACTTCTGATCACCACTCTTACTGTCAGTGCAGACAATTGGCTTTGCTCATTTCATTTCTTTCTGCGTTCTATGAAACTGGGGAGAGCAGAGCTGGTTGCTGCAGGAAGGGGAGATTCCTGTTCACTAAATCCTTCCACCTCTTCTGCTTCTTCTCCCTCTGACCACTCATTAATAATAATAATAATAATAATTTTTTATTTATACCCCACCCTCCCCAGCCAAGGCCAGGCTCAGAGCGGCTTACAAGCAATAATAAAAACAAGATGAAGGATTACAACTTAAAAACAAAAATAAAATACAAGATTAAAACAATGGAACATTAAAATATTAAAATGTAGCCTCATCGCAGGAGGAGAAGGAAAAGAAAGGGGAAAAAAAGAGAGGGAGGGAATCAAATTGGCTCCAAGCCAAAGGCCAGGCGGAACAACTCTGTCTTACAGGCCCTGCGGAAAGAAATCAGATCCTGCAGGGCCCTGTTCTCATGAGGCAGAGCGTTCCACCAGGCCGGAGCCAGAGTTGAAAAGGCCCTGGCTCTGGTTGAAGCCAACCTAACTTCCTTAGGGCCTGGGACCACTAGGGTGTTGTTATTTATGGACCTTGAGGCTCTCCGTGGGGCATACCAGGAGAGGCGGTCCCGTAGGTACGAGGGTCCTAGGCCGTGAAGGGCTTTAAAGGTCAAAAGCAGCACCTTAAATCTGACCCTGTACTCCACCAGGAGCCAGTACAACTGGTAAAGCACTGGGTGAATATGCTCCCATGGCAGAGACCCCGTGAGGAGCCTCGCTGCAGCATTCTGTACCCGCTGGAGTTTCTGGGACAGTTTCAAGGGCAGCCCCGCATAGAGCGAATTACAGTAGTCAAGCCTGGAGATGACTGTCGCATGGATCATTGTAGTCCCACCACCAATCCCCTGGGCTGTAAGCTTCCTTCCTCTTGGGACGTGTGTCTGTTTCCATCGGGGGTCCCCTGGTTGGTGCCTCCCAGCACTCCTCTGTACCCAGCCAGCCCATTCAGATATGACTCCCCCCCTCCAAAAAACCCAGTCTACCAGACTTTTAGAAGACATCTGAAGGCAGCCCTGTTTAGGGAAGCTTTGAATGTTTGATGTATTACAGTATTTTAATATTTTTTGGAAGCCGCCCAGAGTGGCTGGGGAGGCCCAGCCAGATGGGCGGGGTATAAATTTTTTATTATTATTATTATTATTATTATTATTATTATTATTATTATTATTATTATTATACAAATTGGGTTTATTGCTTCACAGTATCAACAATTTGTTGAAGAGGATAGCTCTTTGCTTTATGCTTCCACACCCACACTGTTCATAACTTTGCTGTCACCCAGCAACTGCCGCCCACCAATTGCTAGGTTTCCACCCCCACCCCTGTGTGAATGCTCCATTCTTTCAAAGGTATCTGTAAATATTATCTTTTTTTAAAAAAATAATAATATTTATTACTTTTAAAGCTTACAAAAAAGAGAAAGAAGAGAAAAGACAAGAGAAAAAAACCAAAAAGAAAAAACAATACAATACAATATATAAACAATACAAAACACAACCTTAACACATTAAACTAAACTAAACTAAACAAAAACAATTTAAAAACATACATCATACCTTTTCCATACTCTATCCTTCATTCCTTTGTTTCCTCGACCTTCTCACACCTCCCTTTTTGTTTCAGCAAATCCTTTCCATCTTTCTCTATTTTCTGTCATATTATAGATATCTTAACATATTTTTAACCTTATTTTCCATTAAAACTAAAATACTTATTTATGCTTAACTCCTTATAACATTTCTACTAAGGCCATAAAATTTCATTCCAACATTTTTCTATCACTCATTACTTTTACAGTATTTCTATATATAAACTTTAAATTTTCCAATCTTCTTCCACCATCTCTTCTCCCTGGTCTCAGATTCTGCCAGTCCTTTCTGTCAAATCCATATAGTCCATCAACCTGGAGATCTTACGTCTGAGGCTCTTAACTCTTTTCCAAGTCCCTTCTGCAGGTCTTCATATTCTTTAATGCTAAAGATCAGATCTTGGGGAGACTCCGACCTAACAATGCTTTTATTCCTTCTCGACAGGTCAGCCAAATTTCCATAGTTAAAGCTAAGATCCATAAAGTGTTTCAAGACATGTTTCAAGATTCCTCCAAATCCAAAGGCCCCCAGAACTCCAATCTCCTCCTGACCCAAGTCCACGTCCCCAAAGTCAGTCAATCCCTGCATAGAGGGATCTTTCCAACTTTCCTTCTCTAGTCCAAGCCGGGCTCCGATCCTCAAAATCTGACTTTTTCTAGATTCAATCATAAAATGCCTCAACTTATAGTCCTCAATTTGCCTCTGTAAGACTAAGGTTCCCGCTTGTATTACTTTAGGTTCAACAACAACAACTTTCTCCTTCTCCTCCACAATTTGTCCTGCCAAAGTAGATTCCTGTACCAAATCCTGAATACTTTCTGTGTTGGTGCTCACTTTTTGTCCCAAATTAATCACTTTTCGTCCCAAGCTATCAATTTTAGAGGTCATATCATCCGTCTTCTTGTGAAGCTGTTCCAACGAATAGCTTATCTTACATAATGCACTCACTATGGCTTCTCCTGTTGACATTCTTAAATAGTCCAAGGTCACTCCCTGGTTCTCACAATTTCTTATCTTGCAGCTGGAGATTCCCCAGTTCCACTCCTGTAATAGTTTCAAAAGCTCCCTCTAGAGGGAAACAGTCTCCATGTGTATCAATCCTTTCAGGCACAGTTCAAAATATAAAATTAGTTTCAATTTTCAGTTACTTTTCCTCCTTTTTAAACGCAGAAGAGGACAATGGAAACAATATATTTCTCTTATTTAGCTAACTGTCAACATACGTTCTATTCACAGTCAATGAACTCTCCCAAGACGTCAATCTACTGGCAGCCCGTTTCCAGGTTCAGAGCAGTGGTAATTTAATTTTCATGACTCTCTCCTGTAGGCTTACGTGATCCAAAATTTCCCCCCTCTTCTCCTGCTTCCAAGGGGGGTTTAGTGATTTTAATCGATGGAAGTTTAATCCTTTACATAAGGCTTTCCAAGACCTTAGCTTGCAACTTCTTTGCTTCAATCTATTTACAAAAGGGGAAGGCGGACTTCCTGTTTGAAACCTTCCCATTTCGATACCAAATTAAGACATTTGTAAATCCAATTTTCCATTCTACTCACAGGTAGTTGTTTAAAGTCAAATTGTCCACAGGAAAAAGTCAGCGCTCTCCGGCAACAGCAATGCGGCTTCTCTCCATGAAAGAAGCAGTCAATTCGAAGCACCACGCCGCTCACCCCACGTCGCTCCGGATCCCCAAAACAGGGTTTCCCCACGAGTAGGGGAGGCGCAAAAGGTGCCAGCCGAATCCCAGGTTCACAAGCTTCTCCCACCTGTGATTTCAGTGGGTCTCCGCCTTCACCGTGGCGGTCAGACCCTGATTTCCACGGAGCAAATTCCTCCCGATCGGAGGAACTCCGCCATTGCTGGAGGCGCCAACCCGGAAGTCTATCTGTAAATATTATCACAGCTAATGAGAGGGGAGAACCTCAGGAGAATGGAGCATCTCAGTCTCATGGGTCTGGCAGGGGCTGTTATTCAGAGCAAAAGAGGAACCTTGCCAAAGTGGGACTTTTCCAGGGGTGGGAGAATAAGCTTGTGGATTGAACCAAAAGTCCACCTAGTCCAGCATTCTACTTCTAACTGCTCTGGACAATTGGGGTGGAACTGGATGGCAGAACTGGATGGTACTGGGAGAAGAGCTGTAACTGAGCAGCAGAGCACCTGCTTTTCATGCAGAAGGTTCCCAGTTCAATCTCTGGCATCTCCAGGTACGTCTAGGAGAGAACCCTTGCCTGAAACCCTGTAGAGGTGCTGCTAGTTAGGGTTGCTGTTGTTGTTGTTTAGCCGTTTAGTCGTGTCCGACTCTTCGTAACCCCATGGACCAGAGCACGCCAGGCTCTCCTGTCTTCCACTGCCTCCCGCAGTTTGATCAAACTCATGCTGGTAGCTTCAAGAACACTATCCAACCATCTCATCCTCTGTCGTCCCCTTCTCCTTGTGCCCTCCATCTTTCCCAGCATCAGGGTCTTTTCCAGGGAGTCTTCTCTTCTCATGAGGTGGCCAAAGTCTTGGAGCCTCAGCTTCACGATCTGTCCTAGTCAGGGTAGACAACACCAAATGAAATGAACTAATAATCTGACTTGGGGTAAGACAGCTTCTTATTAGGGCAAGGGCTGTAGCTCAGCAGTAGAGAATTTACTTTGCATGCATAAAGTCCCAGATTCAATCCCCGGCACCACCAGGTGAAAACCTGTGAGGTTCCTCCTCCAGCAGGTCTATTGAGAAATTTCAACTCAGGGTGGTCTCCAACTAAGTCCTACTCAGAGCTGACCCATTGCAATTAGTGGACCTAAATTAGTCCTCATCCTTAATTTGAATGGGTGTATTCTGAGTGGGATTAACATTGAATTGAACCCTTTCTTTCCAGGCATCTCACCAGTTAAAAGTGAGGATTCATCCATTTGGATGTCAGGATTAATAGGCGGAGGCAGTCCATTTAGCTCAACATAGTTTACACTGACCTTCCCCAATCTTATACCTGGCTGATGTCTTGGACTAGGAGTACCATCATCCCTGGCTACTTATCATACTGTCCAGAGCTGATGGGAATTGTAGTCCAAAGTAGCTGGAAGGCAGCAGGTTGGGGAAGGCTCAGGGCCGGGGACCCAGTGGCCCTCCAGATGTTAGTAGGTTACAACTTCCAGTATCCCTTTATCCATGCTGGCAGACGTTGATGGGTACTAGAGTCCAGCAACATCTTCAGGACCAGTGATTCCCCCACCTAGTGGGAAAAGCTAGTCTTTTGGCTCATCCACACTTCCATCTGGCCCACAACTTTCCCCTGGGAAAACCCATGGTTTAGCATTGAATTGGAACAAATGGCAACCAGTATTTTTGTGGATTGCTGTCTGTTCAGATTTAGCACTAAAGAGTGGGTTTTCCAAGGGTAAGCAGTGGGGCAAAGGCAAAACCACTCAGACCATTGTTTTCTAGGCATGTGACAAACAGGAGTGTGGACGAGCCCTAAACTGGTTGGCATCAGTTCTCTAGGATTTCTGATGGGGTCATTCCCAGCCCTATCAGGACATGCCAAGGATTGGCCCTGGTTTCTTTTGCATGCAAAATCTATTGCCATTGAGCTACAGCAGAATTGTTGAACCTTAGAGGACCAGGATTCCTTCACCATGTCAGAATGCCACTGGCCTCTTTGTTTATTCTGGATGTGTGTTTGTCAGTGCTTTCCATTATAAATGGCAAGGCCTGGAAAGCTGTATTTTAAGACATTCTGGGGATTTTGTTTTAATTCCTAAGAATACTCAGTGGAACCATTTCTCAATAATGAAAAGTATGAATGAATGGAAAACAATGATACCCAGGTATTTGGGAATTGTGTGTGTATTTCTGCATTATTTATGAATGAATGAATGAGGGGTGATTATAAATAATGATATATATGAATTTGATGCCACAGGGGCATGAGCTGTATTGCTAATGTCAAGGCTTCTACAAAGCAAAAGACAGAAAACATTGCCACCTAGTGTCAATGAAGACTAGAGATCACTGATGGAGTTCCTCTACTGCCTTCATTGTCACTGGGGTTTTCTTTTTAACATGTCTTCTTCTTTGCATTGGCAATGCCATCCGTGAACCCAAAAGAGAACAAGTTGCTGTGGAACCATTGCAATAGATGATGATCAAAGGGATTCACCTTTTAGGTGCTTTGCATGAAGAAAGTCCCTCAATTCTCAAGGTAGGACAGGAAAGGCACCTGTCCCCAGTCTTAGCCCTGGAGATCTACTGTCCATCCATGTTGACAGTACTGAGCCAGGTGGACCAACGGCTTGACTTGGTGTAAAACAGATACCTTTGTTCTTCTTTTGGACCTGGGTTACAGGGAGTGGGGGCTGGTAGCCCCTGGACCTGCTGGGGCAGCTGTGGCCAAGGAAGTGATGTGAGTGGGTTCGATAAGGTCACATGGGCAGGACCAAGGTGTTCTGGTTTTCTTCCCATCTTCCTCCCCTGCAAATGTGTGGACACTAAATCTTTGGAGTTGCATAAGCATTTGGTGCCTAACTAAACTGAAACGTGTCTAACTTTGCTTTAGAAGGGGGTCCCTGCTGTCACAATTTCTACTGTGAGTTAATATCACAATAACCACATATTACTCAGAAGTAAAGGTAAAGGACCCCTGACAGTTAAGTCCAGTCACGAATGACTCTAGGATTGCGGCACTCATCTCAGTTTACTGGCCGAGGGAGCCGATGTTTGTCCGCAGTTTTTCTGGTCATGTGGCCAGCATGACCAAGCCGCTTCTGGCAAAACCAGAGCAGCACACGGAAATGCCATTTACCTTCCCCCTGCAGCGGTACGTATTTATCTACTTGCACTTTGACGTGCTTTCGAACTGCTAGGTTGGCAGGAGCTGGGACCAAGCAACAGGAGCTCACCCCGCCACGGGGATTCAAACCGCCGACCTTCTGATTGGCAAGCCCTAGGCTCAGTGGTTTAGATGGCTCCCAGATAGGCTGTAGCCTGAACTGGTTAGTCTTAAGGGCGCCACACAGAGCTTTTAACAAGGCCATCCGTGAACAGGAAGCCCTATGGAAAAAGATTATCGCACCACCCTAACCTAGTCACTTCTAATCTTTCTTTGCAGAATGTGGAGGGATATTAAATGGACTAGAGTGTAAGAGATCAGGGTTAAAATCACCACTCATCTGTGAAGATCCCTGAGTGACCTTGGGCTATTCACTGTCAGTCCATGTCTCAGGGTTGTGAGGATAAAATGTGGAAGGGGATAATCATAAATGTCATGAAAGGAAACCAGGCTCACTTGAATTAATTGGTTCAGCACAGAATATCTGGTCATGGAAAGGTAGCAAAATGAACCAGCCAATTCTGTTGGTGGCCACCTTAGGTTGCAATTCTAACCATGTCCACTCTGGAATAAGCCCGGCTGAAGTCGGTGGAGCTTACTCCTATGTAAGTGGGGTTAATCTGTTAACCACATTTATATCACCTCCCAAAGCAGATGTTCTCTGGATCCCTTCCAAAGCAAAGCAATTAAAATGTCGATTAAAATCGAAACACAATTAATATGCATTTTGTAACACAATTAACAGTGTATTTCAGATCAATGCTTTTCCAAGAATATGCATTAAAATGCATATGTTTCGAGAGACAATGGAGTGCACCTCTGGGGGTGAAGTCAAACTGCTGAATTAGCAGCACCAAAGTGACCTCTCCTGGGCACAAGCCTGGGCAGTGTGTATAGAGGTCCTGGGCTGCCCAAATAAGAAGTCCTCCCTCTTGGTCTCACTGATAAGGTCCAGAGGAAAGCAGAGCAATATGTTTGGCATCAGCTTGGCTGTAGGAGTGGGGAAGCCTGCCCAAGACCTGGTGGTGTAAGCCAATCACCAGCAGGTGGTCAGTCAACCCCCTGGCCCCCTGGCCGGATCACCGCAGGGCCTATGGTCAGTCCGCAGCACCGCCCACCAGAAACGGTGAGTGGACTTACAATAAAAACCAGCATGATACCATTAAAAGCAGTCAGTTCCCAAAAGCCCATTGGAACAATAAAGTCTTCACTTGCTGGCAGAAGAACAATAAAGAATGAGCCAGGCTGGACTAACTATTAGGATTCTGCCTTTTGGGCTTTGCCTGAACTACAGAGCAGAACATATTGCTCCGGCACCCAGCTTAAGATCAGTGGCGTAGCGTGGGAGGTGCAGGGGGGGCCGGCTGCACCGGGCGCAACATCTGGGGGTTAGGGGGCGCAAATCCACGGGTTAGAGGGTGCAAATTACTTGCCTTGCCCCGGGTGCTGACAACCCACGCTACGCCACTGCTCAAGATGACTGATCTTGAGGAACTTGAGTGGAAGGGACCCTCCAGTTCTGGACTTGGGTGCAGCTGCCTTTTGACACAGCCTGGGCCAGTGTAATAGCTACATGTGGCCTGATACATAAACGTGGGAGAGATGCCTGCCCCTTGGCCCCCTTCAGACCACGCTCCTCAGCCCTTCCGCAGCAAATAATTACCTCAAAGCCTGATCAGGCTGCATTCCTTTCCATTTCCATGCAAGCAATTAATTTAATTTAACTGAATTATGAATATCAAGGCCTTTCTGCCAGCTGCTGCTCCTGGGGAGGAAGGCCGGCGGGTTCCTTAATGCAGCCATTTGCAATATTAAGCTCCCTTGGATTTTCAATTACACATCAAATACAAAGGAAACATTACTTACTCGGCCAAGCCCTCAGGGAAACTTTGACGTCTCAGCCCTGCGCTGTTTTCTGCCATCTGTCCAATGGTATTACGCACATGATAATGGAATGGCGCTGGAAGACCGCCAACCTTGCAGACTTTTCAATTGAAGGAAATGAGCTAAAAGTGAAGTTTTCTGCTACAGTGCCACCAGTGTGGCTCTGTCAGTGTTGAGGTGTATGCTGGCAAAACCACTTTTCAGGTGGTTGTAGGGTTGTTTGTGTGTGTGTGTGTGTGCATACCCTCCAATAGTAGTTGGGAACCTCAGTCTCAGGGGCCAAATGCAACTCTTCAGGCCCCTGTATGTGGCCTTTGGGACCATTTCTTGGCTACACCCTCACTTACCTTGCATCACACAGGCTCTGCTTCACACACCCCCCAGAGTATTTTCGTCTGGGTGGAATTTGGCTTGGAATTCTGATAACACCCCTTGCTTGTCTGGATGGATGGAGGCTAGGGATTGGTGTGTGAATGTGTGTAGAGACTACCCCCCTATGCAAAGGTAAAATGGCATATAGCCCTTGGAAGGTTTCCCAGGATGCAGTGCAGCCTTTGGGCTGAAGAGGAGTGCCAACCTCAGGACAGATGAAAATAGAAATATCCCTAAAGGTAAAGGTACCTCTGACCGTTAGGTCCAGTCGCAGACGACTCTGGGGTTGCATGCTCATCTCGCTCTATAGGCTAAGGGAGCCAGCGTTTTTCTGCAAACAGCTTCCGGGTCATGGCAAACCAGAGCAGTGCACGGAAACACCATTTACCTTCCCACTGGAGTGGTGCCTATTTATGTACTTGAACTTGATGTGCTTTTGAACAGCTAGGTGGGCAGGAGCTGGGACCGAACAACGGGAGCTCACCCCATCGCAGGGATTCAAACTGCTGACCTTCCGATCAGCAAGCCCTAGGCTCTGTGGTTTAGACCACAGCGCCATCCCTAGGAATATCCCTACTCTTGTATTAAAATTCAGCTCCTGGCAGAGTCAGATTTGCAAGTCTGAGTGGCCCCAAACAGGGTGGCTATTGCTCAGAGATGCCTGGCCATGGGTTTAATTGGTCTCAATGGCTGGAGCTGGAGGAAGCCATGCTCTAATTATGTGCTTCAGAGCAACTGACATAGACACAGTGTCTGGCATTGTGAGGCACTGTAACCAAGTGGGTGGCTTTGGTCATCAGCTAAATCTGCAGTTGCTCCCACCTCACCGATGGTCACCAACGGATGAGAACACAAGTTTTGCTTGAAAAGGACTCAGGTTCAATCCCTAGGCTCTCCAGGAAGGGATGGGAAAGAATCTGGTCTGGTTGCTGCTCACCACTGAGGATAACGTAGTCTTGTTGGACCAATGGTCTAACTTGAGACAGCTTTCTATGCCCTTCCCATATTGTCTACAGGCAGCCAGGAGATGTCAGTGCTTATGGGGCCTGTTAGGGTGTTTGGGCCTCAGCAGCTGGGTTCTGACAACGATCCTGCTTATACATGCATGCACTTTAACCTACTGCGTTCCATCATACCTCTCCTCCCTTTCGACTGTTGCCCATAGACTGGCCTTCACCAAAGCGGGGTTCAACGTTTTCCCCTCCAACGTCCTGAGACATAGATTCTCAAAGGGCCAAGCCCCCGCCATGTGCGAATGTGATAAGGAGACACCGGAGTCGCTCCAGCACATTATATTCACTTGCCCCCTGTTCAATGTGCCACGGGCAAATTTGTTGGGATCAATCATACAGAAACTAGAGGGTACCCCACCAAAATTCCACCTTGCCCAAATCTTGCAGGATAAGGATACTCATACGACCCTGAAAGTGGCAAGGTTCCTGGTCGCTGTCCTTACCCAAAAGCGACGCCAAGGAGCACTACAAGCTAACTAAGGCGTAGTATGCCATTCTATCTTATAGTATTTTATTGTTATAGTGGTGTTTTAGCGGCTGTTGTCCCCATGTGCACAAGTTGTTATTTATGTGTCGTTTTTACCTGTATGGGCCTATGGCCGTAAATAAAATTACTTACATACATGCATGCGCACGCATTCGCACACACTCACACACCCCTTTCAATTTCGCTGGACCAAGCAGCAGATTTTTAAAATGATACCTCCAACCAGTTTTAATTCTGCTGCCTGAACTCCCAAAAGTTCCAGCAATTTGCATACATGGATGCTTTACTCACCAGTGCATTGTGTAATGGGATTTGTAGTCATGATAGTTGAACAAACAGCTTGTTGTTCTCTCATGCATATGAGAATTAGGGGGTGGGAATCTTCAGATGGCATCGTTTTCCCCCTGTTGGGAAGATTATTGCAACTTGATGAAATTACTGGAGATAGTTCAACATGATATTGCAAGGGGGATAAGAAGCACAGAGGATGCAGAGTAGTAGTTGCCATAGCAACAAGAAGCACTTCCTGAATGAATGAATGTGTTGGAGGTGGAACAAAAAAACAAAACAAAAAAACCACCTGCTAAAAAAATTCAAGAAGTCTGCTACCCTGTTTCAGGACACTATGCTGTTTTTCACAGAAATGCTGAGTGTGAACCAAATGTTAGTTTGCACAGATGGTCAGAAACCTCAATCCAGGATCCAACTTTGGAACCAAATGAATATGTGTCACCACCACAATTTTTAGTATTTGAGCCTGATTCTCTTTTCTCAGAAAAGAAAAGGTGAGGGAGAGTTGTGTATTTAACTTTTTGGGGAAATGAAGGCAACAGAGCTGCACGGAATGCTGGGGACTCCCTCATCTGCCTTGACACCTTTTCTTAACAGTGCAATCCAACTTGAGTACATGAGATTGTGCCTGTAGAATCCTGAGTCACCTCTTTATTTGAAATCCTGTATACACAGAGCTGGTGGACAGCTTTAGTATGTGTTGCTGGAGAAGATTATTTGATAGCGACAAATGTACAGGGAGGATTTCTTTCCCAGTTAGCTCTTGCTGTCCCCAGCCCTCCTCTGCAGACAAATTCCAAAAAGGCTGGTGCATTTCAGAAACAAGGGCTGTTTGCTGTCCTTTTCCCTGCAGAACTAAAGCCACAGGGAATTGGAGATGTATTAGTTCGACCATAGCTGGATGACACACTTGCTTGAGCTTGGCTAAGCTGCTCTGCTCATGCTGTGCTGGCTTTCTGCAGTTGCAGTCCTAAATATGTGCAGTCAACATTTTTTAACCACTGCTGCCTTTTTTCTGTTGGCAGACCTATAGCCCCCCCCTCTCTCTCTCTCTGTGTGTGTGTGTGAGGGAGGGAGGGAGGGAGGGAGGGGAAGAGATCATACCAATGATTTGTTTTGCATCAGGAAAGCAAAAATACAAAGGCAAGATGCAAGGTGTGGGATAAACCAGGACCACATTATTAACTACAGCTTGAGAACTTAAGAACAATAGAACTTAATAACTTACAAACTTTTAAGCTGCATAAGGAGAATGAGACCATGTGCAGGAAGACCTTCCAGTACATTAGCCTCCTGCTCCTGATTGACGGTGCTTCCAAGCTACAAAACTCAGAATGAGTGACATAGGTTAACCTCAATGTTGTTGTTTAGTCATGTCCGACTTTTCATGACCCTATGGACAGAGCACGCCAGGCACTCCTGTCTTCCACTGCCTCCCACAGTTTGGTCAAACTCATGCTGGTAGCTTCAAGAACACTGTCCAAACATCTCATCCTCTGTCGTCCCCTTCTCCTTGTGCCCTCCATCTTTCCCAACATCTGGTCTTTTCCAGGGAGTCTTCTCTTCTCATGAGGTGGCCAAAGTATTGGAGCCTCAGCTTCACAATCTGTCCTTCCAGTGAGCACTGAGGGCTGATTTCCTTGAGAATGGATAGGTTTGATCTTCTTGCAGTCCATGGGACTCTCAAGAGTCTCCTCCAGCACCATAATTGAAAAGCATCAATTCTTCGGCGATCAGCCTTCTTTATGGTCCAGCTCTCACTTTCATACATCACTACTGGGAAAACCATAGTTTTAACTATACGGACCTTTGTTGGCAAGGTGATGTCTCTGCTTTTTAAGAAGCTGTCTAGGTTTGTCATTGCTTTTCTCCCAAGAAGCAGGTGTCTTTTAATTTTGTGACTGCTGTCACCATTTGCAGTGATCATGGAACCCAAGAAAGTAAAACCTCTCACTGCCTCCATTTCTTCCCTTTCTATTTGCCAGGAGGTGATGGGCCCAGTGGCCATGATCTTTGTTTTTTTGATGTTGAGCTTCAGACCATATTTTGCACTCTCCTCTTTCACCCTCATTAAAAGATTATTTATTTCCTCTCCACTTTCTGCCATCCAGGTTGTGTCATCTGCATATGTGAGGTTGTTGATATTTCTTTCGGCAATCTTAATTCCGGCTAGTCACAGAGCCCTGTGTGCAAGTCACTGGGATCACTATTCACCTGAAAAGTGTCTCATGGGTAATCACCATTTCTTGTCCTGCTCTTTTCTCCTGGCATCCACACATGCTAAGTGACCAAAGGCAATCAAACCAATCAACCTAATTACCAAGCTGCCTCTAACTGCTCCAAACCTGTAGTACAGTATGGAGTAGGCAATAAACAAAACAAAACAAAACAAACTTCACTAGCTGAACCTAGTCACAGGTGAAGCCAAACAATTCCTACTCAGCCCCAAATATCATGACCAGCTAATTTCACACTTCATACAGAGAGGGAAGGAGGGAGAGTGGGCTGGGTGCCTTGATGACCTCCAAAGAAGAAAGGGGCTGAGAAGGTGAGAAGACCTTTTATAGCCTGCTCTGCCCCAGTGCTGGCAATCATCATAATCAGAAACTGGAAATGGCTTGCTCCACTCAACCCGGTAATAACAGAATAAATGATGCAAGGAGGGAGCTGCAGCCCAAGATAGGAAAAGAGGTGGTAAGGGAACTCTAGCTACTTTAAATGAATTCAAATCTCCAGGGTCTGATGAGCTGCACCCAAGGGTACCAAAGGAGCTTATAGATATAACCTCAGAGACTCTGTCTATTATCTTTGAGAATATGTGGGGGATTGAGATCAAAGTAACTACTAACCAGTGAGCTTGTCATCAATACCAGGAGAGGGCCCAAAACAGATAATGAAACAGTCAGTCTTTGAGCACTTTGGAAAGGATACTGTGATTATGTACTAAGACCCAGCATGGGTTTCTCAAAGACAAGTCATGCCAGCTGAATATCATTTCTTTCTTTCTTTCTTTCTTTCTTTCTTTCTTTCTTTCTTTCTTTCTTTCTTTCTTTGGATAGAGTTATATTATATTCTTGTGGAGAAGCTGGTAAAATGTGGGCTGGAAGAGGTAAGTGTTGGCTGGATTTGTAGTTGGTTCACTGACCTTATCAGATAACAGAGCCAAAACTAAAAAAAATAAAAAATGATTATAATAGAGACAAATGTAAGAACTGGCTGCAGAAATATAAGATAAGTGACACCTGCCTTGCCAGTAGTGCATGTGAAAAGGATCTAAGTGTCTTAAGGTAAAGGTAAAGGTAAAGGTAAAGGGACCCCCAACCGTTAGGTCCAGTTGCGGACGACTCTGGGGTTGCGGTGCTCATATCACTTTATTGGCCGAGGGAGCCAGCGTACAGTTTCCGGGTGAACCAGAGCAGCGCACGGAAATCCCGTTTACCTTCCTGCCGAAGCGGTACCTATTTATATACTTGCACTTTGACATGCTTTCCAACTGCTAGGTGGGCAGGAGCAGGGACCCAGCAATGGGAGCTCACCCCATCACAGGGATTCGAACCACCGACCTTCTGATCAGCAAGCCCTAGGCTCTGTGGCTTAGACCACAGCACCACCCGCGTCCCTATTCTAAGTGTCTTAGCAGGCCACAAACTTAACAGAAGTCAACAGAGTGACACAGCAGCAAAAAAATAAATCTAATGCTATTTTAGGCTGCATCAAGGGAGGTAATATTCCCACTCTATTCTGCCTTGGTCTGGGCACCACAGTTTAAGAAGGATATTGACAAGCTGGAAGGTGTGCAGAGGAGGGCAGCCAAGGTGTTCAAGGGTCTGTAAATCAAGACTTATGAGTAACAGTTGAGGAAATTGGGCATCTTTAGCTTGGAGAAGAGGAGAAAGAGAAGGAGGTATGATAGCCATCTTCAAATATCTAAAGGGCTGTCACATGGAAGATGGAGCAAGCTTGTTTTTTCCAGCTTCAGAGGGGAGGACCCAAAGCAATGGATTCAAGTTACAAGAAAGGAGATTCTGACTAAACATTAGGAAGAACTTTCTGACAGCTTCCAAGAAATCAAATTATCAAACACAGTAAAATATCAAACATTTTAAACTTCCCTATCCAGGGCTGCCATCAGATGTCTTCTAAAAGTCAGATAGTTGTTTATTTTCTTGACATCTGGTGGGAGGGCATTCCACAGGGCAGGCGCCACCATCGAGAAGGTCCTCTACCTGCTTCTCTGTAACCTCACTTCTCGCAATGAGAGAACCACCAGAAGGCCCTTGGAGCTGGACCTCAGTATTCTATGATTCCCTTCCTCTTCCTGGTCCCTAATTGCACCAATCTACATATCTTTCCCCTGATTATGTTTTTCTTCTGCCTGGAAGGCAAACATTTTACCACAGATGGTAGAGGCACATTGGAATGGAAGGAGAAGTGACGATCAATAACATTTTTAAAGTCTTGATGCTTCCGTCTCTAGTATTTGCCATCTGCCTTGGACCCAAAGCGAAAGATTAAACGGCATCTGTTGGCTTTACCTTGAAATGGCAAAGTTTGATCTTTTTTATTGACAGAGTTTGATCTTCAGTACTGTATGCTGTGTAGCCAGGAACCGCAGGTGAGAATTTTGGATCTCAAGACTGATTACCTTGAGAAGGTGGGGGAGGAGAGTAGAAAGCCTAGAGAATAACACACCACTGATAAAATCTTTTCCTTGGAAAGAGCAGAACATTCTTTTAATACCAAAAAGAAAGAAGAGTGTTACTCATTAAAAAGAGAGAGAGAGGCCTACTCTCTGTGACCTGGATCACTCAGTGTGTCTGGTGGCCACTGGGACTGGTGGAGGGGAGGCAAGGCAGGGAGACCAACAGTAGGAAGAACTAGAGACAATTATAGATGAGCCAACAAATTCTACTTTTGTCCCCATTCCTCCTCTCCTCGTTGCTGACTTCTACAAGGGCAACAGTTGAGGCTAAGGAGGAAGAAGTTGGTAGGTAGGACCACCAGGCTGCCTACAAAGGCCTAGATCTGGGGTAGCCAACCTGGTGCCCTCCAGATGTTCCTCTACTATAGCTCCCATTGTCTGTGACCATTGACCATGATGGCAGAGGCTGATGGGAGTTGCCATTCAGGAACATATGAAGGGCACCATGTTGGCTTCCCTTGAGCTAGCAAGATTCTAAAGAGGAGAGATATGTTGCACTTTGCAGAAGACAGAATTCCAGCAGATGTAGCTTGTCACACAAGCCATGCTGGTTGAAACCCCCTCTTCTCTAAAATTATTAAAGGTGTGGGAGACTTTCCCCCTTTTGCACCTGGTGGTCCTACTCCGAAACCTAATTATGCCCACTTCCACCCAGCTGAACAAGTTCTAGTCAGCCCTCCCAGGTTTGCCCATACCATAGAATAGCCTGTACAGTGTATAGGGAGTGGTTTTATGTTATATGTCCTGTTTGGGGACTAGTGTATAGGGAGTGGTTTTATGTTATATGTCCTGTTTGGGGACTTTTCTCTCTCTCTCTTTTTTGCGAGGGCAGAGAGTTTGCTAGGGAGGAAGAAACTAGGACAAGCTCTGGTACCAAGAGTGATGTGGCAAGATAAGCTGTCAAACCTCCCCCCCCCCATCTAATTTTCTTTGTAGTGTTGATAAAATGATAGGTGATCCTGTAACCATGCAGAAAATGTGGTCCCACAATGTTCTGCTTCACTCAGAGTTAGTGGTGGTCTGATACCTTTGGATTAACTTTCTCTGCCGCAGAGGAAACAGGAGTCAATCTCCCCCCGTCTTGCCTGCACCAGGTATTTATCAGTGTATAATTCTGAACATTGTTGCAAGATGTGGAGAAAGGGATATACCTTCTCCGGTTCTGTGTCTGTGTATCCTTTTATGCAGTGCCCTCCTTTTTGCAGACACAGTTGCATTAGGAGATTTAGTAAATAAATTGCCCAGACACAAAGAATAGGGTCTAACCAGGGTGGCTTTAGTAATTACAACTTGAAAGTTTTAGAAAGTGCAAAGCTGGACTGGCAGGTGAAGATGATAGAATATCTGGAACTTGCGAAAATGACTGGGAGAATAAGAGGAAACTCAAATCAGAAAGTGAGCAAAGAATGGACAATATTTAAAGAATATTTAAAACAATAGTGTGAAAATGCAAATCTCCTGACAGGTATAGATTGAATCTTGAATATGAAAAAAAAACTCTTGGTATGTAATAGATATAACAGGAAGTGCGTACACTGTAGGTTAAGAATATTTAGAAAGCACAATGAGGTGATTAGGAAGTCAAAAATATGTGTGATGTTAGAGGATGTGTAGTCAATTAATGCTTAGTTGTCATTGTGGTATTATTTTTGTTTGTTTGTGTTGTATGTTTTGCAATAAAGAAAAGAAAAGAAAAGAAAAGAAAAGAAAATGCATAGGGGAAATGAGGCCATGTGTAGGAAACAGTCAAATAATATTTCAGACTTCCAGACCTTTTGTGATTGAGTGAGCCTACCCTGCAGAGAGAGAGGATGGCCTTAATTTCACCTCCCAGCCTGTCTCCTCATCACACTCCTCCAGCCAAGGAAGGAGAACTTCAGAATCATGCACCTTCAGGATCCCTGGACTCCAAGCACCAAACAATCATTAAGTGATAGACAGTTCCTGTCCACAGCCTAATAATCTAATAGATATGATACAAAAGGAATGAGGAAGTAATATGACAGCAAGCACCAGAACCACTGCATGTCTGATAGATGGAGCCAGGTTGGTCTCCCTCAAGCCATGATGCCCTTCTTGGGAGGCAGAGGATAGCCTCCCAGGGGTCTGCTGGCAACTGGCAGAGGCCAGAATGTATCAGGGCAAAATGAAAAACAAGTTAATCCCCTTGCATAGAAATCTAACTTGTCAGGGAGAGAGGTAGTTTAGCAGCCTTCTCCTGGAGATCTAGTGTTCTAGCTGTGGGGAAGTCTCAGGGAGCTGTTTTTAAAAGGAGGAGCATTCAATTATGTGAGCTCCTGTATCAGGGTGATACAGTTATGTGAGCTCCTGTATCAAGCCTGAATTACAGCTTTGGATGGATAGATCAGCCACTTTCCATTCTCTCCTTTTATTTATTTTATTACATTTACATCCCAACCTTTTTTTCCAAGGAGCTCAATGGTATATACCACCCCCATTTTATTCTCACAACATTCCTGTGAGGTAGGTAAGGCTGAGAGCAAATGATTGGCCCTTTATAATCAATAAAGCTGTGACCTTTCCACCAGAGTCTTTATTTTGGGATATGCGGGCAAAGAATGGTGGTGTGAGCTTACGCCACCATCCCAATTTCATCTTTAAATTAGGGTTACCAGACATCCCTGGTTCCTGGGGACGGTCCCCGGGTTTGCAAATCTGTCCCCAGAAAAAATGTCCCCAGATTTGCAAATCTGTCCCCGGGAAATGTGGCAGCGGCAGCCTCAGCAGCCCGGAGCCAGCCTGGTAGCGCAGTTGGCTCTGGCTGGCTTCAGGAGTTGTTCGCTGCTTGCTGCCACTGCTACTGCCAAGGGGGAACCAGGAACACCCACAGTACAGATTTCCTGCCCCTTCCCCCTTTGTTTTGACAGATCAGGGGAGGCTCGGAAGTTACAGGTGGGCATCCATTGCCCAGGAGGGGCACAAGGTGTGCGGTTTCTCTGCCAGGCAAGGTGCAAAGCCCTTCTTTCGCACCCTGTGAAACATAAATGCGCAGAGTTTTTTAAAAACTGGGCAACTGCCACCCGCCTGTGACTCTCGAGCCTCCCCCCGATTAGTCAAAACAAAGGGGGAAGGGGACAGGAGATTGCGTGGACAGGCGGAGTCCCCAGATCCCAAGCAGTCTCCCCCGTCATGTGGAATAATGACTCAAGACAACGTGCTATGGGATTAAATTGGCCACAACTTTATTAAATTTCAAATGTGGGTTGACCTTGGCTTAGGCATTGGGCGTTCTCTCTCCCCAGTCCCAGCCGGGGACCTGGGGAGCATCAGGGTTATCCAGTGTGTGTGTGTAGGGGGGGGCGGCTCTGGAGAACATATGTTCAAGCAGAGATAGCCGCTCCCACGCTGCAGGGGAGAGCAATGACGACCTTTCGGCGTCCGGTCAAAGTCTCCCTTCAGAAACCCCTTTAACGGGGAACCCTGGTATCGCCACTGCAAAGAGGAAGATGGACTAAAGGATTCCGCCCAAGGCCTGATACCGTCAAAGTTGTGACGTTTTGCTATGGGAAAGGCGAAACCTGCCAATGCAGGGAAATTCCTTTCCGGCCCTTTAACAGCGACCTTAACATAGCAGCGCCCGCATACCTGTGAAGAAAAGTTAACCTGCAAAATAAGACATTAACTGAGGGTGGGTAGGGTGGGAGAAGCTCTGGAGCCAAGTGAGGATCCTCCCTCTATTGTGTGGGCAGGTAATCCCTCCCCTACCTGGCCTGGTCTCCTTGGCAACGCTTCTCCCAGGTGGGATTGGACAACTGACTGAGGTAGGCGGAGACCTCCAGGTATCCCACCTGAGGGAATGCAAAGCCAAGCCTATGCTGATGGAGCCGCTGCACGTGTCCACGCAAAGGGCGCCCCCCGTTTTAAGTGGGGAGCGGTCATTGGGGGAGGCTTGGGAGTCATGGGCGCACAGTGCACCATTGCCCAGTTTTTAAAAAACTGCGCATTTATGTTTCACAGGGTGTGAAAGAAGGGTTTAGCACCTTTATACAATATGCATGTGTGCTTGGGCCCAGGGTCTTTTGCCTCACCATTCCCACCACTGTTGCTACTCAGCTCCCCCCCCCCCAAAAAAAGTGTCCCTGGATTCATTGAAAAAGATCTGGTAACCATACTTTAAATGCCACATCTGGTTAGTTTCTTCTGAGCATGCAGAGATGGCTGCCGGGAAGCATGGGAAGGACCTTCCAGCTTCATTGACTGGTCTGGGAGGCATGGGAGCTCTATGTCCCAGGTAACAAGGGATTCTTCTGGCCATAAAAGCTCAGCAAGAACCCAACAGGTGATGTGACAAGTTAGTGCGAGCTCACATGTCACTAATTCTAACCCACTTCTAGGTAATTAAATTACTGACACAGGTGGTTTGTGAAAGAGCATTCTTGGCACAATGAGTCATTGTTAAGTGCTGCCTGATATCTCACCATAGGATTCCTGTTCAGAATAAGCTTCCTTACACTATCACTTCCCTTTTTGGAACTGATATTTCTTTCCTGCTGTTTTGCCACAGCGGATTCCAGGTATGTCTTTTTTTCTTTTCTTTTTTTAAGTGTGGATGCAATAATAACAGCATTTCCCCTCCTCCTTAAGGGGCAGGCAATGCCAATTGGCAACTCACAGATGGAATCTAACCCCAGAGCAATTTACCCCTGCTCCAACACACACTAAGGCCATAGAAAATACTAATCCCGGTGTAACAGCACCTCTTCCTCGTCATTTTTCATTTTTCTTTTAAGTAGAAGTGATATTGCCAAGTAGGAGTCAAATAGAACTCCCATTTGCAAATATCTTTTGATCTGGAGGCCATACACCCAACACAGGAATCTGCCAAGCCATTTTAATTGATCTCCCTCGAATCTCATGCACAATTCTTTTACATCATCTGCTTCCTGATCCCTCCCTAACCCTCTCAAGGTAGGAAGCAGAAATTGTAGTTAGACTCTCAGGATGCAGAACATGCTGGGCTGTGGTCTTTCCCCCCACAGGATGATGTCTGGGCTATTTACTTCCACTAATGAATGCCTTTGACCATAGATGAAAGTCGCTTCAGGTGTTCCAAGGATGTGGCAAAAGAGGAAGGATGAATCATTTGCACTCACTCTCCCTGTGCATCCTAATCCGGCCCAAAGGCAGGAAGTGTTCATACTAGGGCTCTGCATCAGATTGAAAAGAATCCCAAATCTTGAGGTGAAGCAGAACGAATTGACTCCTTTTGATGAAAGGGCAGATGCTGTATTGTTTTTATTGTAGTCATTAGTATGGTTTTAATAGATTTTATATATGTTGTTGTTGTTGTTTAGTCGTTTCGTCGTGTCCGACTCTTTGTGACCCCATGGACCAGAGCACGCCAGGCACTTCTGTCTTCCACTGCCTCCCGCAGTTTAGTCAAACTCATGCTGGTAGCTTTGAGAACACTATCCAGTATGGTGTAGTGGTTAAGAGCGGTAGTCTCGTAATCTGGGGAACCGGGTTCGCGTCTCCGCTCCTCCACATGCAGCTGCCGGGTGACCTTGGGCCAGTCACACTTCTTTGAAGTCTCTCAGCCCCACTCACCCCACAGAGTGTTTGTTGTGGGGGAGGAAGGGAAAGGAGAATGTTAGCCACTTTGAGACTCCTTAAAGGGAGTGAAAGGCGGGATATCAAATCCAAACTCCTCCTCCTCCTCCTCCTCTTCTTCTTCTTCTTCTTCTTTCCAACCATCTCGTCCTCTGTCGTCCCCTTCTCCTTGTGCCCTCCATCTTTCCCAACATCAGGGTCTTTTCCAGGGAGATATATGTATAGAGTTCTAATTCTATCATTTTTTTTAAAAAAAGTTTTTGTTCTATGTTTTTAGCAGTTCTCATTTTTATCCATAATGCACCTTGTATCTCACCAAGGAAAAAAGGCGGAGTATAAATCAATATAGAATAATAATAATTAATTTGTGCCACCTCGGTGATCCATGTGTTGTTGTTGTTGTTTTTAAAAAAGCTGCAGGCAAGCTTCTGCTGAAAGAGAATGTAATGTTCCAAAGCTTAACAAAATGGCAGAAAATCAGTGTGGTTTTTTGGGATGGGGGAGGACATTATGCACCAGAGTGTAGAGATTTGATGTGACTGGTGCAACTGTCTTATAATCTGAGGGAATGCTGTTACCAGTGCTCTCCAATCCCAGTGGTATGGAAGAGAGAGCAGTTTTGCAACTGCACCAGGATGAGGAGAGGATAGGGTCCTTCATAACTGACAAATCTACCTTGTAGCCAAAGAGAATAATGTTACCCCCAAAGGAAATCCTTTTTAGTTCTCCCCACCACACAATTAACTTCAAAGGAGCCTAATTGAAAAGTCTCTGGGCCTATTTTTGTGCAGTTTGGTAGGGACACCTATCTCATACCCTACAGTTTCCCAATGCATTACTCCCCCAATACATTAGGAATTGCTTTTTCAACCATCCCAAAACTGCATCGTAGTCTCCTTGGAAGAAAAGCTATTGCACCTGTCCTTCTTGAATTTGGCAGAATTCATGCCCTCAGAATGGACAACTTATTTACTTACTTACTTATTGTGGGAGGCATTTTAGAGTTGTTGAGAAAAACTAGGTGTCTTTATAATTTGACAGGTTTTATTCACTTTGGAGGAGTAACTATACCAGCAAATTTCATCCACTTCTGTTAAAAGTGGAGAAAGGGCTGAGCTGAACTGGGTGGTTTGACAAAGCAACAAGCTGAGTGTCAACCAAATCTTGTGGTTGGTTCACACCCCTGGGGCATACTCTGTGTGGAAAGCCATCTACCCAGTCCCCATATTAGTGAAACATGCACACACCCACACACCCCATTTGGCAAGGTCTCAAAGTAGGGAAAGAGGAAGTACATACTTGATTATTCCTTTCAAACAGCATTTTTCAACCCTTAGTCCCCAAATGTTGTTTCACTACAGTGCCCACCACCCATTGCAAGCTTAGCCAATGACCAGAGATTATGGGAATTGTGGCCCAACAACATCTGGAGACTCAAGGTTGAAACACATAGAAGAGCTGGCGTGACTATATACTTGCTTCCAGTTATACTTTTTCCTGCATTCTGTTGTTTCCCAGCCCTGATCATTGGCGAAGCTGCATGCTCCGGCACCGGGGGTGGAGAGCAGGAGGGGGTGGCTGGTGTGCGTCCCGGGGGCATGGCGCGTCACCCGCAGGGGTGTGGCATGCATCCTGGGGGCGTGGAGTGCATCCCGGGGGCATGGCATGCCACCTGTGGGGGTGTGGCGTTCATCCTGGGGGCGTGGCACGCTGTCCACAGGAGCATGGCACACAGCATGATGGGGGAGTGTGCAGCGCATGTCCGGGGGCGTGGCCATGATGGTACCCCCCTCCCCAATGATGCTAGAGGTGGTGCTCTCCCCCCGCTCTACCGTTCCTCCACCAGTGGCCCTGATTCCCTATCTTCATCCTGCTTCTTAATCATTATTTGACCCATTTGGATTGTCTC
Organism: Podarcis gaigeae; assembly: GCF_964106915.1. NCBI lineage: Eukaryota > Metazoa > Chordata > Lepidosauria > Squamata > Lacertidae > Podarcis > Podarcis gaigeae. The sequence continues at coordinate 34,405,969 of NC_139693.1, forward strand.
CATCTTAATTCCTGTTTCCATCTTAACTCCTGGATTGTTTCCATCTTAACACCTGTTAACTGCTGGTGTTCCCTTGGATTAGCATCTTCCCCTCAATCATTGACTTTGATGCTACTACATTTCTTTCCTTATTTAGACTCTAGGGCGGCAATCTAAGTTGTGTTTCATACCTCCGATTCAGACTAATTCATCCAAGGCAGGCCTGATCCCTCATGTCCTAGTCAAATGCCCCTCATTTATATTGCAACAGCTTAACTTTTTAAAAAATAAAATTAAAAAATGCCCTTCCAGACTTGAAAATATAATATTAGAAGCACACCTACTTTAGAAGTGGTCTAGGTGAACATTCTCCCATAAACAGTTGTTCCATATAATTCAGTGAGGACAGGCTAAGGAAGGGTGTTTTTAATTGTCTGGCTTTAAAAACCAGCACATTGACTGGTTATTAAAAATTGCCTGAAAGGAAAGCATCACAAAGTCTTCCAGAATCAAGAAATTAAAATCTCTTACTGTTTATCTGTCAGCTTGCATCCACCATCCTGTCTGCTCCAAGATACGAATCCAGCTGTCAATCCAGCAAACAGATGTACTTTAAAGCACCATCATGTAAACCACTAAATTGCCCAAATTTATCCCTCTCTCATCCCTCGTTTTTCCCATCAGTAATAGGAGGCTTGCTTTATGATTATTTTGAAGAACAAATAAGCCATTCTTCACTGTGATGTGTTACGCTCCACTGCAATATTTCCAGATCCTTCCATTTGAGTCCCTTAATAAATCTCTCAATAAATATCTTGTACAACTTAATAGCACACAAACAACATCTGGATTACACACTAGAGCCCCAAAAAGAAACATTTGTCTTCAGTATTTATAATGATCAAAAGCCTTCTGTAAATTATTTCATGTAAATGCTGTTCAGAATAATTGCCTACAGTCCTGTCCCATTGGTTTAATGGGAACTAAATCAATACGAAGGACATTTAGCTCATGTCTTGCCATGTGCCTGTCAAAAGATATAGAATAAGGGCTTGTAGCTCGGCAGTAAAGCATCTCCTTTGCACACAGAAGGTCCAAGTTCAATACTTGGTGCCTCCAGGTAGAGCTGGGAGTGCCACCTGTCTGAAACCATGGAGAGCTGCTGCCATTCAGTGTAGACAATACTGAGATGGGTGGACCAATTAGCTGGTTACAGGCATAAGGCAACTTCCTATGCTCCTTACACTTTAGATGTGAAGGAATGGGGTTCTGTGCAGTCAGTTTAAAACTGACTCAACCTCCCCCTTTCTTGTTTCTCCAAGAGAGCACTCTAAAATACATAAAACTTGAGCTGTTGAGCAAATGCGTAACAACGACACAGCTGTATAAACAAACTCTCTCCTTTATCAGTCACGGCAAGGGATGACCCTGACTGTACCAGTAGAACAGAGAAGACATGTCTGTGCCTTATCTTATGTCCTGACCACAAAAGACACACAGACCTAAGTACAGGAACAACGCCAGAGTGTGTTCTCGGAGATGACGACCTCTTCCTCCAAGATAAGAGTAGGAAGAGGAAGATCCTTTTATGGTCAGAAGTACAGGAAGGAATATGCTTTTATGGTTAAGAATACCAGAGCAAGAACATATGTGATGTCAACCTGCGTACATAGGCTGATGTGGTTGGATTCCTGGGGAAGGAGGGAGAGGGTGCCTGGAGGATATATATACTACATGTAATCTCTGATTTCTTTGGACTTGCTGTGGACTCACCACGCAAGTGCCTTCTGCTATCCGGAGAGCAGAATAAACTCTTTCTTTGAACCAGCCTCGGTGTCATTTGACTTCCTTCCTCCTGTCCCGGAGCAACGCAGACCCAATCGGTGAACTCCAATAAGGCTACAGATGTGCTTCAGGTTATGTTGGCTCTGGATGGATGGCCACTTTCATTAGAGAGCAGAAAGTACAAGTCACAGCCCTGTGATGTTCTGTAGGTTGCAGTGACACAAGTAGAACCTGTCCAGATGATCTAAGTGATCTGACAGGCCAATCACTGTCCAAACCTGGCAGCCATCGTGAGATTCCAACCCTGAGTCTCCCCCTGAACTCCTAGACCTCTAGGTCTGAACCTCAGCCCAACTAGTGAGCCTAGACAGGACGAAGGGTGGCAATGCTACATCATTCTTCTTTCTCTCTACTACTTTGAGATGTTCATCCCCAAGGGACACCAACATTCTGACCCGGATGCGCCTGGCTCAAGTCCTAGTTGACCCTGGCAGGCTATATATGAAAGGTGCTAAAATGTTTACTGGCAATGTGGCCCCCACTGAACAAGAAACACAAGTGCCTGGTTGTCCATACCATCAAAGACAACACATGCTCTGCGGAAGGCACATGAACAAGAATTTAGTTTACTGAAATGGTGAGTACAGAAAAGATATGTTCGGTTGTTCAAGTCTCACACAGTTAGATTTGTGGGAGGAGGTGAGTATGGTCCTGCTTACTGTCCCTGTTTCTCCATCATATCCCATCAGTCCCCACAGTACTGCCAGAAGATCTGAAAGAAAGAGCTCCCCCAGTGATCTAGAACCCTGTGCTGTCAAGGTTCTAAATCATGCTGGATGCCTGCATGCAGTGCTCCTCCCCATAAGAAAATGTTTAGAGGTAATATCATTTTGGCACATTATCATCATTTTCATCATTTTTAAATTTGTATACCGTCTTTCTATCTTACAATACTCAAGGCGGTTTACAAGCTGAAGAAACAAAAAATGTACATCTTATAACAATCTAATGCAATACAAAAATGTGATAATAAAACTTTCTAATAGGCAACCTCCATCAAAAAAGTAACATTCAACAATCACTAGAATAGTATTAAATAATAATAACATATAAAAGTTAAACAGAAATCCACTCAACAGTTACAATAAATAATTTCTAAACTATAATCAATAAAACAACGGCAAGCCACAGTACCTAAAATCATACAATACAAATTGAGAAGCAGAGACTAGAGGGTGGGGCAAGGCAGGTGGAAAGAGGCCTTGCCTGATGGAGTCTCTCCCCTCGCTTCTGTCTGAGACTCAGGAAACACTGGGAAACGAAAGGAGGCCGCCATTGGGGGTAGCAAAGGAACTGATGATTCACTGTGCTATTCATCAGAACTGACGTTCTAGAGAATAAACTAAATTTTTAATTTTTTTTTAGTTTCTTCTCCCGTTAGATTCACAAAATGTTTAGGGGTATGTGTACCCCTGCGTACCCCCTGGGGGGGGGAAGCACTGCCTGCATGCAAACATGACTTCCTGACTCCAGTTGATGGGTGGCTCTGACAAATGTGACAGAGGGGGTCTGAACCAGCAAGCGTGCCCTCCGCTCCCCTGCACACAATTTTAATTTTCTGAGGCTTGTACATCTAAAAGAGTTCATGCTCAAAGATAGATCAATGCAAGCTAAATCCTGGGCACAAACGTTTCGTGCCACATTTCGAGAAACAACGAAACGATTGTAAACTGGAACGCTGAAGGTGTCTAAGAGGAGGAGAAACAAAGAAAAACAAAAACCAATTTGCTGTGGCTCTCCTCCCCAATAATGTTAATGATCAAAAAGCGACATGGCAAAGCCATTTAGACAACGATGATAATGGCCCTCGCAACAGACGAAATGCTCAAGGGACGCCGCCATGGCAATAAGAGGAGAGAAAACTAATAAAAAGAGCTGCCGCGTTTCTAGCAGCAGCCAATAAAAGGAACAAATCAAAAGTGAAAGGCATCTAAATCTTGAAGTAGCATCATAATACAAAAGGCATATAAACCTAGCAATAACATTGCAACTGATCTATGTTTATATATTGTGATGTTCATTCTCATTTGCGCGCGCGCGCACACACACACACACACACACACACACAGAGAGAGATATTTAATGTCCCAGCACAAGCAGAACTCAGTTACATGATTGGGTGCCGTTCTCTGTTGGTAGTAAAGATGCCTTGGGGAGTGGGTGGCGCTGTGGTTTAAACCATGGCTAGGCAAACTAAGGCCCGGGGGCCGGATGCAGCCTAATTGTCTTCTAAATCCAGCCCACGGACGGTCCGAGAATCAGCTTGTTTTTAAATGAGTAGAATGTGTCCTTTTATTTAAAATGCATCTCTGGGTTATTTGTGGGGCATAGAAATTCATTCACCTTCCCCCCCCAAAAAAATATAGTCTGGCCCCCCACAAGGTCTGAGGGACAGTGGACCGGCCCACTGCTGAAAGTTTGCTGACCCCGAGTAAGCCAATCACAAAGCCAATCACAAAGCCATTTCCAATAGGAATGGGAAAAACCTGAATTGCATTGGGGGGGGGGGGATTGGTAGTGCACTGTTGAATGGTCCAGAATGAATGACCCGTCCTATGAAAGATCAGAAAATAAGTCTGGGCATAAATTCTCCTAAACCTGAACTCTTGCAAAACTAAACTTTAGGGTTCTGTAGCACAGCATGGAAGTTGTCCTGTGCTGCCTTACTGTGACACACCTTGACTTCTTTTGAACTTCCCTGTGTTAGGGATGCCTCTAAAGTTAAGGAAGGCCTTTGCATGTCTTCTTCTTCTTTGATGATCACTCCTAGCCGAATAAGATTGTCTTCCATAAACACAGTTTTAACAATGAGTCTGTAACTGACTGTGGAGGCCAATTCTGGATCCACACGTCCTTCCACAGTGGGGGCATTGGTTCCCAAGTGGGAGTTGATCACACTGTGGATTTGCCAAGCATGCTTTCCTCTTAGCATGTTTCTCCCTTGCGCCCTGAGTTCGAGTGTCTTCAAAGCCCATGACACCTTTGGTAAAGGCTGTTCTCCAACTGGAGCACTCACAGGCAAGTGTTCCCCAATTTCGGTGTGATGGCCTGGGATTCCGATTCAGAGGCTGAATCGGAGGAATCCCAGCCTGCACAGGAGTCCCCGCCTCCAGGGCCGGCTGAACTGGGGCAAGGCCTAGATTCTGCACCTGTGCCAGATCCTCAGGAGCAGGCACCAGGTGAAACCATTCTGGCCCCAGAGGTGCTTGAGGACTCAGTGTCTACAGGTGAGCCTCCCCCGGGGCCCAGTAACCCTTCGGCCTCTCCTGAACTGCAGAGGCTTAGGGCAGAGAGGCGAAGGGAACTGGTTTCTCCCAGGAGGAGTGCTCGCCTTAAGGCCAGGAGAGGCGGGGCTCCTGGGGGCTGGGACCGCCCCTGGCCTTAGAGAAGATAAAGGTCAGTCAGCGCGGTCCCAGGTTGCGGGAGCAACGTCGTTGTGGAGTACCTGCTCTTACCCGGACCTAGACCTGACCTTCCAGCGTTCCTGTTCCCGCCCGGCTCCCTGTTTCGGACCTTCCAGTGTTCCTGTTTCCTGCCCGGCTTCCTGCTTCTGACCTTCCAGCGTTCCTGTTCCCCGCCCAGCTCCCTGCTTCTGATCTTCGAGTGTACCTGTCCCCGCCCGGCTCCCTGTTTCGGACCTCGCCTCACATCTTGTGAACTTCTACCAGGCTAGTGACTTAGGACTGAACTTTGACTACGGTAACAGTACCTTCCCCCCCGGGACCAGCACATTCTGGTTTTTATGCTACATTTTTTTAATGTAGTATAAGCATTTTTTAAACCTCTTTTGTTCACCACCAGCATTACACTTTCCATTTTTAAGTTTGGAATA